>NW_025920150.1:744148-881166 GCF_902686445.1 Sciurus carolinensis
TTTTCAGCTGAGGATGGATTAATCCATTGATGAGAGGGGAGTCTTCATGATTCAATCTCTTTCCAAAAGTCTCACCTCTGAACATTGCTGCACTGGGGACAAGCCTTCAACACAAAAGACTTTGGGGACATTCCAGATACAAACCACAACATGTTCTCTCACACGGGTTCTGAGGGTCAGCAATAGGGGTGGAGTAGCTGAATGATTCTGCCACAAGATTTCTCATGAGGCTGCAGTCAACTGAGCCCTCCCTTGAGTGTTGTGGGCAGATCTCCACTGCCCACTGACCTCTCCAAAGGGCTCACTGAGTGTCCTCAAGACATTGTAACTGGCTAAACACAGAGCTAATGACCCAATCGCAGAATGAAGAGTGGGTCACAGTGTCCTTCATAACCTGATCTGGAAAGTGACATTGTCACTTCTAACATATGCTATATTGTATTGGTCACACTGACCACCTTGTTAAAGTGAAGGTGGAGATTACACAAAGGTGACATAGATACCAGGAGATGGGAATCATTGAATCATGTGGCCTTCTGGCTATCATACCCTCTGACTGAGGAGAGAAGAAAATGAAGAAAGGTCCAGCATGTGGGACATAGTCGCTGCTCCTGTGACAGTAAGAACTGGGCATATCCCTGGGCAGTGCTTATATACATGACTGTAAGATCCTCACCAAGTGGATAACTAATAATTAAGATGAATTACTGACATTTAATGACTATTTACTTATTTATTTTGCTTGAAGAAAAATTTATAACTTTTGTTATCCTTCCAACTTCAAAAAAGATTTAACAAAACTTTTTAAAAACATTTTGAAAAAGTTTTATTCCAAAGGAAAAAAAGAGAAACAATCAAGAATACTATTCTTACCCATTATCTCATTCCTGTTTGGTAATGGAATGAATTGGGGTGGAAAGGAACATTGATATAAGTGAATTTTGAAATGCATAAAAAAGCAAAAGGATACATTGTTTTTGCCCAGTTTGGCTAAAAAGTAAATGCATATGACATTAAATAGATTCTGCACAACCCACGTGGTTATGGAATATTTTCCCTTAACATTTGATTACATATGATTTATGGGACTAAAAGATATTTTGTTTTCAGTGTAAGGATTTTTACCCCTAGGTCAGTCTAGCTTTTCACTGTATAGATCTGCAAAATTATTTGTGAGAACTAAATAAACTTCTCGATGTTATTGTACTGTTTAATAGTCTGATACAATTGTGTGACACTCACAGGGTGTTTCCCCCTTTATTCGGTTAACATTATAGGCCATAAACATTGTAAAGGCATCATCTCACTATGTAATCCAATATTGACTGCTTGCACTCCTCCTTGTGCTTCTTGGTGTTGTGCTGAATTTCTAGAAATACTATAACCTACTCTTAATTACTTGTGCTGATAAGGGGGTAATGTTAACACAGGTAAGTTACATCTTGGATAAATGAACACCAGAGTAAAGATGTGTCTTGCAGTGGCCCACTGGAAGCCTTCCCAGCTCTATCCACAGCTAGTAAAATATTTAAAGCAGAAATGTCTGGAATAGAAAATATGAGCTAACTGCCTGTTGCAGTCCTTTATCTGCCCATACTCCTTGAACATTGAAGGCTCACCCATATATCCTAAGGTCTCTTCCCTAACGTGTTAGAAAACCAATCCTGGGAGAGATGCAGGTATATTCACTGAGTCTGTGACTCACATTTGAGAATTGGCTTCTGTTGAAGAAGTGGCCAAAATATGGATAAAAATGTCTAATATTAGAGGCCTGAAAATTTGAATTCATAATCCTCATATTTCATTTTTGTCACATACACTTAATAGGCATTGTATCTAAATACATTAGCTTTTTCTATATAAAATCTTCTATTAAGTTAGTAATAGAAGTTCTTAGCGAAATATTTAGTCCTGGTTTTGTTATGGGCCAGGCTATATGGACAATGACCAAACAGATTCTATTTTACCCTAAGACTCCATGTCATGTAGGAAATGCTTCTCCCATGAGAAAATTTCACCTCTGTACCCCAACAGTTGCCTAGCATAGCATGTTTGGCAACAAAAAATGGCAATTCTTTTTTTGGGGGAGGGTATCGGTACTGGGGATTGAACCCAGGGCCTTGTGCTTCCAAGGCAAACACTCTACCAACTGAGCTATATCCCCAGGCCACAAAGTGGCAATTCTTACACAATGTAATAATGTTCTCCCTCTGGGGTTCCATTTTTCTTGGGCAGTGTACCCTAACATTAGTTTAAATGCTGGTAACCATTTTCTGATTTTCATAGCAGCAATTACTTATGATTAAAGTTCTGACATGCTTTAGTTATGGTATTAGAGGTGTACTCTAACCCTTGGAGGGGGTCAAAATGTGCAGACTCACAGCCTGCCCCTCTGCCCCACCAGCTGGTGTTTTTGCTTTTAAACTTCTCTGCACTCCTGAAAAGTGAGTGTACTGTACATAAAGCCTTTTTGTTAACCTAACTAGTGACTTATATTATTATATTTAATTCTTAAACCTTCAACATGTGACCTTTAAATTGAGCATATTTTCAAATCATTACTTACCTTGTAAATAGTCACTTGAATTATGGCTATAATCCTTTTATAATAATCTGCATAAAAAAGATGAAGCTTACATTTTTATTACTTTGGACTCTTAAAAAATCTGCAAATACTATTAAGAGTTTATTTTGAGGGTTGGGGAAGTAACTCAGTGTTAGAATGCTTGCCAAGCATGTACAAGGACTTGGGTTTAATCCTCAGCACCATCAAAAGAAAAAAAACTGTATTGTGTTTTAGAGTCATTTAATGTTCTTAAAATAATGATCATTTTGACTTTTATTTTCATGTAGAAAAGGTTAACACTGGAACTGTTTATAGTTAAAGATTTTATCATATATCTATCTAAGCAGTGCCCCCATGGTCAGTGAAACATATTTTACAACTTGCAGAGACTTTATTTTTGTTTTGTTTTGTTTTTCTTTTTTTTTTAATTTATTTTTTATTGTAAACAAATGGGATACATGTTGTTTCTCTGTTTGTACATGGCGTAAAGGCATACCATTTGTGTAATCATAAATTTACATAGGGTAATGTTGTTTGATTCATTCTGTTATTTTTCCCTTCACCCTCACCCCTCCCACCCCTCTTTTCCCTCTATACAGTCCTTCCTTCCTCCATTCTTGCCCCCCTCCCTAACCCTAAATCTAACCCTAACACTAACCCCTCCCACCCCCCATTATGTGTCATCATCCATTTATTAGTGAGATCATTCCTCCTTTGGTTTTTTGAGATTGACTTATCTCACTTAGCATGATATTCTCCAATTTCATCCATTTGACTGCAAATGCCATAATTTTATCATTATTTATTACTGAGTAATATTGAGACTTTCTATATTATAACCATGGAGTAAATATACTCCATGATTACTGTTAATACCTCTGTGTTATGTGATATGGTACTGTATATGGAATTACCAACATTTTAAAATTTCAAAGAAACATTGAAAATCTATTGCTCTGAATGAAAGTCTGTCACTCCAAATGGAAATGTGCTCAAATTTGACCAGTTCAGTTTAAGACATGGAACAGCAACTTGAAGAAGGAAAAATGAAGATAGTTTACAATTAATGGGTTAAACTTTGTTATTGTAATCTTATGGTTAGTCTTATTTCTAAATGAAAAATTATACGTATTTGATACCATGTCTGATTATTACTTTGTTAAAAGCAAAAGTAGTCATGTGATGTGTTAAATATAAATTGTTTTTAAATGTTTAAATCATGCCAAAATATTATGTATGTGTCATCCAGGGTTTATTGTTAATCTTTTACTGAGTACATGGACTGGGATAAAGGGCTTGTACTGTAAACTTTTTATTAATGAATAAATAGTAAATGTTAGTCATGCACACACACACATACACACACACACACACACAAACACACATGGCATAGAATATTTCCATTGGAGAGAAAATTTAGCTGCAAAGGTGTCGGGGTGCCACGGACCCCAGCCCTATGATGCAGCCAAGATGGTGCCTGGCAATGTGCCAAGGAAGTGCTGAGAGCAAAACCAGGTACCTCCAGCAGACTAATTCTCTGTGCAACAAGTGGCGTTATTTGAGGAAGTTAATGTGATTGGCCATGGGTCCTCGTGGACACTGCATGCTTGCTATATGCACACTATTATGCTCCATTACTGTCCATGCTTTCTCCTCGTGATCTATAAGCTGATTGGTTGTTGCATGTAATGTAAGGCCCTTGCAAGAGCGGCCGCGCGCGGCCAGCCAGAAGTAGCAGATAGCAAAAAATAAAGAACTTGCTCCGATCCGGTGTCGTGTCTCTCTGTGGGCGGGGAGCACGATAAATGGTGCCGAAACAAGCCGAGAATGAGTAAAGACATAAGGGTAAGTTCACATAAGTTCTCAAATCAAGACAAAATTAGTCCAAGAGTACAAAAGGTGAGACATCTCAACGATCGCGGAGCCGCGACAATTCATAACAAAAGGATCCCCGTGGGAGGGACGAGTGAAGTGGCCAAATACAGACTTATACAGTGGTACCAAACTGTGTATGTATGTGCGTGCGTGAGCGTGTGTGTGCGCATGCACGCGCTTGTCTTTTTGTTTGTGTGTTTAAACTAGCTCGTAGTGCTGTAAGATTTAATCATGGGAACGGAACTGTCTAAGATTAGAATGCAGCAGCCTCTTAGAGAACTATTAAAAAATCACGGAACACCATTGAAGGCAAAGACGGCTTTGAAGTTTCTTGATACTGTAGAGAAAGTCTCTCCGTGGTTTTTAGACGAAGGGCTACTAAATCTTCCTCAGTGGGAGCAGCTAGGAGAGGATTTGCGCGATGCGGAGAGACGAGAGCCATTGCCAATGGGAACACTGGCCATATGGTTGCTTATTAAATCTTGTTTGATGCAGCAAGGTAAATCAAAAAACCCTTTTAGGGATTTAAAGGGGCCTTTAGAAGAAGGAAGTCAGATCTTAGAAGAAATTAAAGAGGAACGATCATGTTCTCAGAATTCAGAAAGAGAAAATTATACGGAAAGAGAAAGTTCCGAAGAGGAACTCACTGGGGAAGAACTTGAAGAAGCTATGGGAAAGTTAAGCGTGCAACCTGAGTGCCCCCTAGCGCCTAGACTGCTTAGTACACCTGTTGCCCCTAGTGCACCACCTATGGAGTTTAAGAAAAAGGAACACCACAGCAGACACCGAGGGTGGGCCTCCTTACAAAATGCTACATATCCAGTATTTGAGGATGCCCAAAATCAAAGGTTTCATCAGCTGTTAGATTTTAAAATTGTTAAACAGCTGAAAGAAGCAGTGAGCACTTATGGGCCTCAATCGGCTTTTACAGTCTCACTGGTAGAGACCATGATGTCCTTAAATATGCTACCTTTGGATTGGACTAATCTAGCTAGAGCAACCTTGTCAGGGGGACAGTATCTTATGTGGAAAACAGCTTGGCAGGAAATTTCAATGGACACTGCAAGGCACAATGCAACTTCAGGGAATCCGCAGGTAGACAGAGACATGTTGATGGGAACAGGGCCTTATGAGGGAGTCCAGGCACAGATTAATTATCATCCTGCAGTGTATGCTCAAATTGCTGTGGCTGCTATTAAAGCATGGAAAACCCTACAAGGGTCAGGAGATTTACAAGGACAGTTGTCAAAAGTTACCCAGGGAAGTAATGAGCCCTATGCAGACTTCGTTGATAGATTAATTCAAACAGCTTCTAAAATTTTTGGAGATGCTGATCAAGCAATGCCATTAATAAAACAGTTAGCCTATGAACAAGCCAATAAATGGTGCAAAGATGCCATCAGGCCATGGAGAAATAAAGACTTGTCTACTTATTTAAGAGTTTGCAAAGACATTAATGAGGCCTCTGGAAATAGTGCTGCATTTATTGCGGCACTCGACAGACAAACCTCTGTTCTTGCCACAGCATTAGCACAAAGAGGAGGGGGTAAAAAAGGGGGACCTCCTGGTTCCTGCTTCATATGTGGACAGATGGGACACTTGAGAGCATGTTGCCCTTCCAGGAACAATGGCCAAGGAAAGGGGCCCGGGTTATGTCCTCGGTGTAAAAAAGGAAATCATTGGCTTAGTGAATGTCATTCCGTTAGGGACAAAGAAGGGAATCCTTTACCAACTAACCCCAAGCTACAAAAAAACGGGGTGAGGGGCCCGCCCCGGGGCCCACAACAAATATACGGGGTGATTCAACAAGTGCCACGACAGTGGTATCCTCCAACCGAAAAAGGAATGAAGCTCAGGAAAGAAGAGCCACCTCAGGAAGTGCAGGATTGGACATCTGTGCCACCTCCAGACTCGTATTAACCCCTGATATGGGTGTACAAATGGTAGACACAGATTGGGAGGGAAATATTCCGGCAAATTCAGTAGGATTGCTTCTAGGCAGAAGTTCTTCTACCTTAAGAGGTCTTATAGTCCACCCAGGAGTAATTGATCCTGATTTTCAAGGACAAGTTAAGGCTATGGTTTCTTCACCCAAAGGAATCACAGTCATTTCTCCAGGAGATAGGATAGCACAAATGTTAATTTTACCTAGTCAGCATTCCTTGTGGCCTAGTAAGAAGACAATAAGGGGAACTAACGGATTTGGGTCTACAGGAGGACCCTGGGCTAATTTTACTATGGACCTCCAAGATAGGCCCATAATGCAGTTAATAGTGGGACATAAACCTTTTATAGGATTACTGGACACAGGAGCTGATAAAAGTATAATAAGTGAGGCAGTTTGGCCCAAAGGTTGGCCTGTAGTTACAGCTAATCAAAATTTACAAGGTTTGGGTGTGGCTCAATCACCTAACCAGAGTGCTGCTTCGCTGTCCTGGAGGGATAATGAGGGCCATTCAGGGATTTTTCAACCATATATCTGTAAAATACCTATTTCCTTATGGGGGAGAGATGTCTTAACTCAAATGAATGCTAAATTAACAACAAATATTAATTCTAAACCTGTGACACATATGATGAAAAAGATGCAATATACAGAAAGTCAAGGATTAGGTCGAGAACAACAGGGATCACTACAACCCTTGCCCTTACCTCCTCCAAAAAATGATTTCAGAGGGCTGGGTTTTATGTAGGGGCCACTGTTATTACACCAATTCCAATAGTTTGGAAAAATGATGAGCCACAATGGATTCAACAGTGGCCCCTTACTACAGTAAAGTTAGAAGCGGCTCATAAACTAGTACAAGAACAAGTACAGGCAGGACATTTACAACCTTCTACTTCTCCCTGGAATACTCCTATCTTTGTCATTAAGAAAAAGTCTGGAAAGTGGAGACTATTACATGATTTAAGAGCCATTAATGCACAGATGTTCCCTATGTGTCCTATACAATGGGGATTGCCTTTAGTTACAGCTTTACCTAAAAATTGGCCCACTGTCATTTTAGATTTAAAAGATTGTTTTTTCTCAATCCCATTACATAGAAGGGATTGTTGGCGGTTTGCTTTTACCTTACCTTCTCTCAATCATGCACAGCCTGACCAAAGATTTGAGTGGACCGTGCTGCCTCAAGGCATGACTAATAGTCCCACGTTATGCCAAATATATGTAGATAAAGCCTTAAAACCTACAAGAGACAATTTTCCAGATTTATTGATTTATCATTACATGGATGATATCCTTATCTGCCACAAAAACAGACAATTCTTGGAAAAGGCTTTACAATTTTTAATTTCCACTCTACAACAATATGGCTTAAACATCTCTCCAGAAAAACTACAAATGGGAGAAACTCAAGAATATCTAGGTACTAAGCTTACAGCTACTATGGTAAAGCCTTTAAAATTAACCATTAGAACCGATAAGCTTAAAAATCTAAATGATTTTCAAAAACTCCTTGGAGATATAAATTGGATTAGGCCATATTTAAAGATTACCACAGGAGAGCTGAAACCTCTATTTAATATACTTAAAGGAGACCCTAATCTCCATTCCCCGAGAGTCCTTACTTCGGAAGCACAAAAGGTTCTCACGTTGGTAGAACAGAGATTGCAATCAGATCATACAGAAAGATGTGATCCATCCCAACCTCTAATGTTGATTATTATCCTAGAACAACATAGCCCATATGGAATTCTATGGCAAGGAGGACCTTTACAGAGTATCAATCTCCCAGCATCGCCCACAAAACAGTTACAAACATTTCCTAAAGCAATAGCTCAGTTGATATATAAAGGGTTAGAGGCCTGTATTACCATATTTGGAAGTCACCCTAAGGTCATTATTATTCCCTATACTAAACTACAAATGCAGTGGTTGATTCAGCATGATGATGATTGGGCTGTTTTATATTGCTCAACCACAGCAACATTTGATAACCATTATCCTAAACATCCATGGATACAGTTTTGTAAAAATACTCCAATTATATTTCCAAAAATTACAAAGATGCAGCCTTTGCGTCATTGCCAAACAATATTTACTGATGGATCTAAAAATGGAGTGGGAGCAGTAATAGTTGGAGATAAAACTGAAACCATCATTCTCCCTTCCTCGTCTGCCCAAGTAGTGGAGCTTGCTGCAGTAGTCTTAGCTTTTAATATCATGATGGATCAACCTTTTAATCTGTTATCTGACAGTTATTATATAGTACAATCAATACCTTGTTTAGAAACTGTGCCTTATATTCCCGATGGATCCACAGTTGCTCCTTACTTTCGAACCTTGCGTGTCCTAATTTTAGACCGCAAATACCCCTTTTATGTAGGACATATTAGAGCTCATTCTGGCCTACCAGGACCACTTGCCAAAGCAAATGCTAAAGCTGATAAAGCCACAAAAACCATCTTTGCTTTTACACTATTAGAACAAGCTAAGATGTTTCATTCACAATTTCATGTTAATTCTACTCTTAGAAGAAAGTTCAATATTTCTAAAGATGTTGCTAGACAAATTGTTAAAACATGTCAACATTGTGCCACCCTATTGCCAGTACAGTCTGTTGGAGTAAATCCCAGAGGACTGTTACCTAATCATATTTGGCAAATGGATGTTACTCATTTTTCAGAATTTGGAAATCTCAAGTATATTCATGTTTCAGTAGACACCGCTTCAGGGGTAATCATGGCCTCAGCTCACACTGGTGAAAAGGTTAAAGATGTTATACAACATTGTTTACAAACATTTGCAGCCTGGGGCATTCCAAAAATCATCAAAACTGATAATGGGCCAGCTTACACATCCAAAAGTTTTCTTCTATTCACCAAAAATTTTGGTATACAGCTCATCACAGGAATTCCTTATAATCCTCAAGGACAAGGAATAGTGGAACGCACTCATTTAGCATTAAAAAATTGTTTAATAAGACAAAAAGGGGGAATAGGTGCTGACTTTAGAGCACCTAAAGACAAACTAAATTTAGTACTCTTTATTTTAAATTTTTTAAATGTGGACAAAAATGGAAGCACGGCTGCAGAGAGACATGCTAATCCCACAAGTACTCAAATGTGGGTAAAATGGAAAGATATTCTCACAGGTATATGGAAAGGTCCAGATCCAGTTCTTCAGTGGGTCCGAGGGTCTGTTTGTGTCTTCCCACAGAATCAGCAAACACCAATTTGGATACCTGAAAGGTTGACCAGACTGGTGCATCAAAGTAACGATGAAGAACATCGTGCTGATAAGCGCCCTACTAATGATGATGTTGACACTGGTGAAGACACGAGAATTATGGGCGATAGTTAAAGCCTGGCCATATCCTTTACCGTTAACTAATACTTCCTCTTTACTTCCTCCGTTGTTCACCACCAAGATGGCTACAGGATTACCCACTACGTCTTTTGATCCAGATACTCATCTATACAATTTTTCCACTTTCTCCCTCCCTGGAACCTTGTGCTTTGATATACCTGAGGATAATGCTATTAGTAGTAATGACTTTAACCCTTGTATTGTTCTCCAAAAGCAGGTACAGGGTTTCTTTACATCCAGGGATTCTCCTGATGCTCTACCCCAAGGCTATAGTACGCTTGGTCTTCAATTTGTTAATGGTACACACATAACCATATCAATGGAATATAGGGAAGGGGCAGCCACCTTGATTACAGGACTTATACCTCACAAATTACCACTTCCCACTAATGGATTTAAAACTCCCAGACGTTTTCCTCCATGTAATCCAAAATTTTCCACACTTCCTACCTGGACAGGTTGTCAAAATGCTGAGCAAGCAGCCCCAGTTCAACATGGATTTTTCTTCACACCAAATTTTACTTCTCAGCATACCACTGATGACTTTGATGATTATGACGGCAAATTTGGTGGAAGGCGCACTAATCCTTTTGATAACTGGTTGCTATTTACCTCGACTTCAGGATATACTAATTTACAATCTTTTTTTGCTCTTAAAGGAGGATCTTTCAGACAATGCGAATGGAATTCTATGAAGTGGACTTGAGTTAACAGGAGTGGAGCCAAGACTACTACTAATTGTACTCAAAATCTTTCATTCTTGTCCACCCCAGTCTGTGTGTTCCCTCCTTTTATGTTTTTACTAACTAACACTAATAGCACAAACCTTAATTGCTCTCAATCTAGATGCTACCTTTCTCAATGTTGGAATGCTGCCAATTTCTCCCGAGCGGTCATCATGCGAATCCCTACTTTTCTGCCTATGCCAGTTTCTGTTACAGATGATGAATTGCCAGTATTGCTTTCCAGAAATAAGAGGGATTTTGGAATCACCGTAGCAGTCATTACCACTGTAGTTGCATCAGCAACAGGAGCCGCTGCAGCAGCTGTAGCCTTGACGACATCAGTACAGTCAGCAACTAAGCTTAATGATGTGGTCCAGCAGACAGCTACTGCTCTGTCTACTCAACAAACAGTGGATCAACACCTAAAAGCAGGACTACTTTTGGTGAACCAGCGTGTGGACTTACTTCAAGAACAGATGGACCTTTTACAGGAACTGTTAAACGTGGGGTGTATTTATCATCTGCCAGGACTGTGCGTTACACCTGTAGCTTATCATAATCTTAGTTATGCAGCAAATTTGTCTAAAATCATATCTACTCAGCTACGTGCCAACTGGTCTTATAAATTTGATAATCTTACTGCCATTCTTAGATCACAAATTGTTAGCCTTAATTCTACTAGAGTTAATATAGCCCCTATATCTGAAATGCAAAGTTGGTTATCCTCTTTCAGTTTTGTAAAGCAATGGGCAGGAATGGAAGCATTGTGTATGTTAATGATTATTGCAATTATCTTCCTCACACGCTTTATCATGCGTATACGCCAAGTTCATGCCAGAGATCGCATCATTTTCCATCAAGCCATGATGGCCTTAGAGGCTGGCAGCTCTCCTCAAGTCTGGCTGAGCATGCTGGACCGGTAGTCAATGATGGGTAAGGAAGGAGGTAACCTCGTACCGACCTAAGACAGGAGCTGTAGCATGCTCTGCAGTTATCCGATGACGGGTAAGGACGATGGTTGACCACTCCGCCTAAGACAGGCACGGTCCCGAGCCAGCATTCTTTTAATAAATAAAAAAGGGGGAGCTGTCGGGGTGCCGCGGACCCCAGCCCTATGATGCGGCCAAGATGGCGCCTGGCAATGTGCCAAGGAAGTGCTGAGAGCAAAACCAGGTACCTCCAGCAGACTAATTCTCTGTGCAACAAGTGGCGTTATTTGAGGAAGTTAATGTGATTGGCCATGGGTCCTCGTGGACACTGCATGCTTGCTATATGCACACTATTATGCTCCATTACTGTCCATGCTTTCTCCTCGTGATCTATAAGCTGATTGGTTGTTGCATGTAATGTAAGGCCCTTGCAAGAGCGGCCGCGCGCGGCCAGCCAGAAGTAGCAGATAGCAAAAAATAAAGAACTTGCTCCGATCCGGTGTCGTGTCTCTCTGCGGGCAGGGAGCACGATACAAAGGGACCTTACCCACTTTGAAAAATGGCCCCACTATATCTGGCTGCAGCAGCAAACAGGTATTCTCTATAAGCAGCTGAAAGTGCTTCACAATTAACTAGTTCATCCAGGCCTTTTACCCAAATAGTCACCCAGTTGCTTAAGCTTGCCAACAAATACAGACCAGAGATGAGCAGAAGAAGCAGGGGCTGTTGGCTTTGGCTGAGAAGAAGGCTGTTGGCAAAGGGGATGTCCCCATGAAGAGACTGTCCTTCGAGCAGAGGTCAATACTGTCACCACTTTGGTGGAGAACAAGAAGTCTCAGCTGGTGGTGACTGAACATGACATGGATCCAATCAACCTGGTTGTCTTCCTTCCTGCCTTCTGTCACAAGATGGGAGTCCCTTTACTGCATCATCAAGGGGAAGACCAGGCTGGGATGTATGGTTCACTGGAAGACATACATCACTGTTGCATTCACACAGGGTAACTCCGAATACAAAGGAGCTCTGGCTAAGCTGGTGGAAGCTATCATAACCAACTCCAATGACAGATGTGATGAGAGCCTTCACCACTGGAAAGGCAACATCCTGGGTCCAAAATCCATGGTTCACATTGCCAAGTTGGAAAAGGCAAAGGCTAAAAATCTCACATGTATGCTGTAGGGTTTCTGTATATAAAATGAACAAATTGTCCTTCATCCAGTGGGTAGAAGAAGCTGAGATATTTCCTAATAACTGAAGTTTAAATTATGAAAGTTATGCATCATTTGAGTTAGTCATGTGTTGTATCCTATTGGATGACACACTTGGTGAATATAAATTAAAAATAACTGAATTTAACATTTTTCTTTCAAGTGTGCTTTGATTGTGGTGGGGAATAATAGCCTATGGGGTGTTTCTTTCCATTAAGTGCTCAGACTCATGCTGGTCACTTGGTATTTGCTTGGTTTCATCTGTAAATGAATCTTCTTTCACTGGGTAAGGGAGAATCCACTATTACACAGGGTCCTTCTCCTTTGTGTTGGCTTTGCATCACATCAAATGATCAGATAATTGCAAATTGTGGAGACTGAAATATTAGTCTTCTAAGTAAATAGGGAAGATGAGTTATTTCTTGTCAGATACTATTTACAGTAAGAGAGCTCATCAGAGATGAGAGGCAGTGACGTTGAAGACAGAGTCAGAGTGGAGGTTGTAAGGTGGTGTTTCCTTCCCTTCAGCATCTTCTTATCAGCACAAAGTACACAGTCACAGGAGAAAGTGATTCAGGTATTATGGGTCCCTCCTTCACCCCATGCAAGGTGGAGAATTCATGTAAATGGTAGGGAAAATATGTTCATTAGCTGTTCATTGTGGTGACCAAAATACCTCACAAGAACACCTTAGAGGAGGAAAAGTTTATTTTGGCTCAAGGTTTCAGAGATATTAGTCCCTGGTCAGTTGACTCCATGGCTCTGGGCCCAAGGTGAGGTGGCACATTATGGGAGAAGGGTGTAGCAGAGAAAAGTACCTTAACTCATGGCAGCCAGAAAGCAGAGTGACACAAAATACTAACTCTAAAAGCATCCACCAGTGACCTAATTTCTCCAGCCACACCCTACCCTGTCTACAGTTACCACCCAGTAATGAAATCTTTTTGAACTATTTATCTATCAAAAGGATTAATCCACAGGTGATGTTATAACTCTTAAAATCTAATCATTTCCCCTCTGAACACTTCTGCCTTGCATCACATGAGTTTTTTGGGGACACCTCATATCCAAATCCTAACAGAAGCCTTTCTTGTATCAGAGTGTCACTTCTCACATAATCATCCAGCTCTGGTTCCCAAGGACAGTACTATCGCAAAGCCCCAGTAAAAGATATGTTTGATCTTTAGTGACAATTGCAAATGTTTATAAAGTAAAGGTTTGTTTACCTGGGACTTGGTCTCTGCTAGTGCCTCTGGCCAGTAAGCCATCTTCCACTTCTCACACCATGGCAGTAGCCTCTTGGGACCTTTGTCTGCACCAAAGAAAGATTCCCCTTCTGACCAGACAGCCCATGGTGGGAGGTGGAAAGGGCCTTTCTAGGAAGTAAAATTCAAATCATAAATAATTAAAGGATCCCCAGGCAGGCTCAGGACTTGGAAGCAAGCAAGGTCTACATGTCACCTGCCACAGCCCTCACCAGGTCCCCTCTGGAGGGTCCACTGTGTACCCATGGCTCAAACCTCTAGTGTTGCTGCCTCCTCAACCCAGCTCACCTATTTCACTGCCACTTGTTTTTCCAGGGAAGGAAAACTATTTGATATTTAGGAGTTCTATATATTTTCTGGATATTAATCCCTTGATCACATATATGATTTGCAAATATTTTCTCTGTTCTTTGTGTTGCCTTTTGACTTTGTTGACACATTTTGTTTTGTTTTGGTGCCAGGGATTCAACCCAGGGACACTCGATTAACTATGGTTTTAACCAGCAAACTAGGGGAAGGCAGGTTAGGAGAGTACAGAAAGGGTCAGCTGCTTTGGGAGTTGATCACGTCCAAAGTGGACCTAATTGGACTGGCCCCTGGCCCACCAGCTTCAAGGTCTAGAACTTCACCTGCATTGCTGGGAGGCCCATGAGAGAGTCAGCTGAAGAAGTGACATGACCAGCCTAACTCACAGCAAAGTGAAACCCACTGGCCAGTACATGACACACATCTGCATGCACAGAGCTCCCAAAAACCTCTTTTAGAGACTCACCCTTAACAAAGGTAGCCAAGGACCCCCAGACACTTGAGGTAGTCTGCCTTAACCTGAAAGACAGAAACCAGACAAATAAATTTAGGGACTCAGAAAAGACAGAGACTAAAATACAAATTTCTAAAAATTATATATTTGGTGTTTCATGAGACAAGAACACTCTACATTTATCTTTCACTAATAGATATTAAAACTGAGAACAAAAATTAAAAAGTTGAATGGAAGAGTCAGACAATAAAGTGATGATATCCCAAAATGTACAACAATGATAAAAGATGTAGAAGAAAAATAATAAGAAAATTCAATGATTATTCCAGAGTGTCCAATAAGAAAATAATACACATTTAAGAAATTTAGAGTAGAGAAAATATAGGGGAGAAAATGATCAGAAAATTCAAGATTTAACAAGACTAAAAATTTCCAATTGGAAAGGACTCATTCAGTGTTCAATCCAAGAACTGAAAAAAGGCTCTGGGAAGGCAAATGAGCATGAACTTTCAGAAAACAAAGAAAGAACCAGCATTGGTTTTGTTTTTGAGTGCTGGGAATAAATCCAGGGACTGCATATCAGTAAATATGCCACCACTGAGCTGCACCACAAATGCAAGAATAGATTTTTAAATCCCCCAAATAAATAATAGGTAACAAAAAGGATTTGAAAAAATTAGAATAGCAACAACAGATATTACAAAAACAATGGCACAATCCTTTAAAATTGAGATGCAAAATAATCTCCAAAGTAAATGCTATCATTTTTTTCTAAGCAATATATTCCCTCCAACTTCTAATGTTTCCTTCATCCCCAAGGTGATAATGTTAGGAGGTGAGGACTTTGGAAGATGGTTAGGTCATGAGGGTGCAACTTTCTTAAAACCCTGGTTCTTTGCACAAGATGCATGATTCACTACTATTTGTCATAATCCTTAACAACATTCAGCTTTTAAAATATTTACAAATGTAGGAATGCCAGGCTAGCTGAGTCACAGGTAAGGTCTGTGGAGTCAAGACCCCCACTCTCCGGGAGTTGGGTAGAAGCAGGTTTGTAGTGAGCAGCCTTCAAACTCGTTTATTGAAGGAACAGGTATACATTTTATAAGTTTCTTACCCAATCACAATGTGCCACGGGGGATTAGACCACCAGGGTTCTACTCAGGTTCCCTTGGTAACCCTAAGTCAACTTGGGGCAGTTGTTTACATTCCTAGGTGGTCTGAGCGGAATGCTCCTCTCTGCAGGTTTACACACTTGAGACATTAACTGCTGTGAGCAAAGAACTAGGATTTCTCCCAACACTAATCTAATCTGGTCTTTGTTGGTTGTGATTCATCCTCCAGTTCCAGCTTCTTCCTCAACCTTATTTCTCAGCATTCTACAAAATATTCTCCACTCCAGGCATGAAGATTATTTCCCCTACATACACCAAGCTTTCTAGACTACTTACCTCCAAGAAGAAAGGAAGGAAGGAAGACAAGCAAATGCCCCTTTTATCAATTTTTTGAAATTTTATCAACTTGCTGAATTTTTTTTGTTTTATTTTCAAAGGTAGTTTTTTCCCAGCTTTTATTCTTTTAACGTTTAACAAAAGAAGATTTCCCAAAGTTTAAAAAATCTTTGAAAACCATAGTTTCCTCTTATTTACACAATATATGAGTACAGGTTCCAATATCTTACAAATATTGTGTTAGAAATATAGTTGAAAGTCATGATGTAACTCACTGCTTTTAGATGAAAGGGCTAATGGACTACTTCTCATATTTCAACAGTTTTTGTTACTTGTTATCCTGATATATTAACTATTAGGCACCTGAGAGGCTGGAAGACTACTGAACATGAGCTTCAACACCTCCTATTTTGTTTGATCTGATTTATTTTCAAAACTTACCATATTTATATTTCTTTACAACTTTGCTTCATTCACAGCTAAGATAACTTTATTCTCACTATCCTAAATGATCAAATATTAACCACATGAACTGTTAATATCTATACAGATTTAAAAATCAAACATAAAACAAATAGCCAAGTTGTATAAATTATACATTTAATCCTAGGGAGCTCACTATGGCTTTGTAAGCAATCTAGGTTTTAGAGACAGGTGACAACACTTCAGTTTCCATGCTCTGAACTATATTTTTAAAAAAAAACATAAAAAAGGACTGACAATACTTGGAGTAATACTTCACTTATAATCAAGAAACCTAAGATTAAAAATTCTAAATTCTAGTTTTATTTTTATTTAAAAATACATGCATATGCCCATGATCAAGCTTATTTTCAATGCACATTACTTCAATTTTGATGACCTGGTTTGTTCTGACAAGTCCTTTTACAAGCTGAACACCAAAATAGGAAAACTCCTGTAGATTTTCACTGGCATTATCACCAATTATGTATATTGCTTCCTTTCTAATGGTGATGGGTGACTCTCATCAGCCTTTTATCACCTGAACAGTTTTCCCCAAGGATAATGATAATAACTAAACTGATGCAGTTGTGTTGAAAGCTGTAAAATACCAAAGCATCTGAAGATAAATACTATCAACATAATTGAAAATCGGAGTTGCCAAAGAAGCTGCCACCAAGATTAACTGAACTGCCATGTTTACCTTGCTGATGAACGTTGGTTTTCACCTAGCAGAAGCATAACAAGGATTGAAATACTTAGCTAGTGTTCGCATTGTTGGAAGGGTTTGGTGTCTGACATAAAAAACAGCAGGAATCAACATTACATTTCTTGAAATTATCATATAAGTAAGTGGAACAAATCGGTTAGCCCAGCTAAAGCAAAAACTCCTAGTACAACATTAAAATCTTCAATAATCAAATATCCCAAAACTGGGTCCAAGACAATTCTTGTCATTGACAACATATTTGGGATTGTCAAGGATTTTCATACGTACTGGCGGCGCTTGCCCGGACCCACCCACCTCCTCGGACCCCCGCAGCGGCGTCTCCTCCTGCCCCAGACCCTGGGGGCCGCCTTGCCCGCCCAAGCGCAATGGCCCTGGACCAGCTCTGGGCAGCGGCAGGGCAAGGGCGACCAGGCGCAGCGACCAGTGCTTGGCCTGGCAGGTCAGGCAGCAGGGCACCAGCGGTAGCAACCCCTACCTGGCTGTACCCCAGCACCCAGACAACCACTCGCAGGGTCCCCCCACGGGCCATGCGCCAAGCGCGAGGCAAGGCCACCATGGCCCTGCGGCAGTGCCTCGGGACAGAAGCGGACGGAGATCAGCATCCCGGATCACCGGCCAACTGCTTTTCCATCCAGATCCCGCAATCCCCGGAAAGCATGGCCCCTGCTGCCTCCAACCTAGTGTCAAATCCCAGCACGCTCCACTAGCTGAAAATTTTCATCAAGACTGAATGATAATTTAATGAAATTTTGGCATTTAGTCAATAATACCATTATGGATTTGTGTGTGTGTGTGTGTGTGTGTGTGTAAGAGGAAATCAGACAGGCCCTAATTTATATATCAACTATTGAACTAGTTAAGATTTGTTCCTGCAGAAATCAATTTATGTTTTCAACAAAGCCATTCCTTACTTCACACTAAGATATCAAGTCATTCGTATTTTAACAGTTTATTAACCACAAAATTCATCCACAAAGGATGTTCAGTTCCATGGTTTGTAATATATCCAAATAGTTGTGTAAAAATCACACAATTTAATTTTAGGCTTGACTTCCTTGTATAAACATTTTATATGTATATAATTTAATATTTTACTTAATGTAATATTCCTTAATATAATAATTTAAATACAGTTCAGTGTATCTTTATTTTTTCTGTTTCATTTTGTCTTTCTGGATGAAGATCTCTGGTTACATAGATATACATTTAAAATGCATGTTTGGGCAACTCAAGAAATTAAACTGGTTTAAATAAGTTACACATCAACCAAATATCTGTAATTGTTATAAAAATTGAAACATTATTTTGGTCTATATAATTAAATATTGCGCCATCAGCTAAGGTACAGTCCTCTGGTCTACCACCAAGTACACACACACACACACACACACACATACACAGACATAACTGCACATATTTTTATACTTACAATAAGACCAAGAACTGTACTTTAGAATATATCCTCTATGCAGTGTGTAAAGCAACTACCAAACAAGAACAAATAATGCAGACAATGTTCCATAACACAATAATGCACAATGTCTGTGGACACTCTGGGTTCTGTCAGATATTTTGAATAGAAAAGCTGCCTGCTTATCGGCAGATACTCCCAGAGAGAACACTCACTGCTTCAGTGAGTGTTCAGGAGGATCCCAATTCTCACAGAAATCCCTATAGGAAACGGGCACGAAAAGCCAAATTTTTCTGAAAGTTGTTGACAGATGCAGTGCACATATTATTCATCTTGACTCAGAGATTTTTAAAAAACAAAACAGGGGTCACATGATGGGAAGTCCATGAGACAAATGAGGACAGGAGCCCTTGGGGTGTGCCGAGGATGGTGGGGAAGGACAGCAGTGCCATCGGGCAAGTGGAATGGACATTTGCTGACAGAAGGAAGGAGGTCTGTGTGACATCGGGGAGAGTCCCAAGGTGGGTCCTAGGAGACAGCTATTGAGGGACCGCCAGAAGACATAGGACTTCACTTCTTGCCACCAAGAGTCTCAGGAGAGATAGGCATAAAGACCTCTGATGAGGAAGCAGAGAGCAAGGTGGGTGCTCAATGCTGGGTACCCAGGGTCATTTCAGCAGTGCTCCGGTAGGCTGCACAGCTGCTCCATCAATATTGAGACAGAGTATTTACAGAGTTAATTCTTCACCGCCAAAACAGCAGCCTGGTCGCCCCTCTTCAGTTAATCATCAGTAACTGATCACGAGGGTTTGACCAGAGGAGCGAGGCTGTTCTTGGCAGAGCTGGCCTAGAATGCCCTGCATTCTGAGAGTTGGACAGCCAGGGAGGCAGTGGTGACCATGGTGCTCAGTTGGTCATAGGGAAGAGCTGATGTTGTGAACTTGTTGGAGAGAGATGATCCCAAGTTTAAAGTTCAGAAGGACTTGAGGTAAACTGCTTCCCATGTGGGGGGTCAGAGAAAAGGAAGGCTGGTCATGGCCTGAGCCCTTCTCTTTTTTTATTTTTTTTAAACCGGGGATCGAACTCAGGGCCCTGTACTTGCGAGGCAAGCACTCTACCAGCTGAGCTATCCCCCAGCCCCTGAGCCCTTCTCTTGATCCTGCCACCTCTTACAGCGAAGCTTCTCTCCCTGCACAAGCTTTGCTTAGGATGTTTGAGGGAGTGAGGAGAGCTCCTGCTTCAGTGGTCCAGGGTATAAACCAGGGTGCACAGGTTTTCAGGGGTATCTGGCCAGGGAAGTGACTACTTTCCTGATCCTAAGAGTGGAACTCTGGCACATCACTCATTTTCTCTAAATGTCAGTGTCCTCCACTGATGTGGTTGAACATGTCCCCCAAAGACTCATGGGATGGAACCTCGGTCCCTAGCATGGCAGTGTTGAGGTGGAGGACCTTGCGAGACCTGGGGCCCACTGCTGGCTCCTTATGACACAGGTCGCCACCCTGCAAGTGGGTAGATAATGGGCTTACCGAGCCAGGTGCTTCCCACAGGAGAGGTTTGGTGTACAGTGAGGCCCCCTTGCCACAGTATGCACCCCTCTGTGTGTGGATGGCTCCCTTTCTGATTCTCTTCCATGTGGTGAGACCATCAGGGAAACCTCACCAGAGGGCAACAGATGAGGTCGCCTTATATTGGGTTTTGAGACAAAAAAAAAAAAAAGACCTAAATTAACATTTTTCTCTGTGAAGCATCCAGATTCAGACTCAGGTATTTTATTATAGTCCCTCTTCTTTGAACCCCTGCTTCTTCCCATCAAGGCTGCCTGGAGTGTTTAAGAGTACCAAAGGCTGGTGCAGATAGTTCTGAGGGTGTTCTGAACCTCAGAGCATTTTCCTCCTTCTAACTGCAGATGCCCTCAAGAAAATCAGAAAAATGTATTCTGGAACCAAAGGCTGTCTGAAGACTAACTCCATGTAAGTCCTGGGGAGTTACTGCCTGCTGTCATCTGGAGGACCACCATGAGGCCAGTCAGCTGTGGGAACCAGGATAGGGAGCTCACTACAGAAACACGCCTGCCAAGTCACAAGCCTGGTCACGTGCCCCATGTCCCCAGAGTCAGCAGTGTTATACATAGGTGCTGGGAGCCAGTGTGCCTCAGTGGGTGTGTGTGGTAATACTCCAGGTACCTAGCACAATTCTCAGTAGCAACTTCCACAATAAAAATCAGAACACATATTCTCCCTGCATGGACTGGGGCCAGCATCATCCCAGCAGTATGTGGTAGGCTTTTTTGTCTGCTGTGCCCACTCCACGACTGGATAGACCATGACAGAGAAGAGTGATGCAGGTTGAGGCAAGCTGTTGAGTGAAAGAGCCAGATGTGTGCCTGTGACCGAAGTCGAGTGGATGCTCTAAACCAGAACCTGTAGTTGCCATTCAGTCAGTAATGAGTCAATATGTCAGGGGAATCCAGCATTGCCAGGTCTGCTTGGAATGTCCCAGGCTAGAGATGGCCCAAACACTACCCATCTGAGAGTCTCAAAGGTCTCGTAACCCAAGACAGCTCATGCACATAGGTCTGTGGACATTGCCAAGTACTAGTGTGAAAAGACATTTGAAACCCATATGCTTCTGGTCAGATCACATACTCTGAGGCTGGGAGACACCACTTAGGAAAAATTTTCAGCTGGTGGAGGTCTGACATAGTTAGGCCTCCCCAGCACACCACAAATCACCAAATCCCAATAAGAACTGGGGAGATGCTTCTTGTATTCTGGACATTTAGATGTGAGCCATATTAGCTACACACTACAGACATGACTCCTAAGACTACTAAGACTAAGACTAAGACTAAGAAGACTGAACTGTCCACTTGAGTACTAGCCTGGGGTCTGTCACATTGGTTGTAACACACCCTCAAAGGTGTTGCAGAGAGCCTCCATGTTCAAGAGTGTCTCTCCTTATGACTCACTCCCTCTGTGCTGGTTGGCGAGTGCACACAGAGGGAACTGACTCACTCAACAAATTCACACACAAGACTGAGAATAGAACCAGAGTTCATTATTTCTAATTTTCAGCAACTTCAAGTTTGTGGCTAAGGAGGGGTCTATCTAAGAGGAGGTAAGACTCTCCATGACCCTCACAGTGCTAGATAAAGAGTTTGTGGCAGGGAAGGAAGAGGCTCAGTGTTACTGCAGCATCACCCCTTCTCACCAGGCTAGTCCTGATGCTGAGTCAAGCAGACCCCAAGACCACAGAGCCACAGAATTAGATCCTCAGACAACCAAGTGCCAGCCCAATGGGCACTTCTCTGGTCAACTCACATAGACACTGTGCAGGAGGGTAGTTCCTTCTCTACAGGACATATTCTGTGACAGTTGGTTTGGAATGTCCTGAGCTCTGAGCCACTTGGGAGACAAGGGGACCCAGGTCCCCAAGTGTGGTCACCTGGTCTCCCAAACACACTGAGAAACAACTGACAGTGTGAAGATGGTGGGAATGGAAGGTTGCAGGCTTTCCTTTTTCAAAGTTCCTCTGAGCACTTCCTTGGTAGGAAACTGTATCAAATTTGGTGTTTGATTGAAGTCAGAGCAAAAGGAAGGATTTGTTATTTGGGACCTGCTTGCCCTTACCTCCTCCACAGCATGTCTTCCCATGATGTTTGGGCAGGAGGATTTGAGAAAGGGCATGAGGGGTGTCCTAGGGCCAGGGGTCAGGATGTGATATGGAGGCCTCAGTTACTCAGGAGCCCTGTCCTCAGGGTACTGAACACATCCACGCTTCAAGGGCCATCACTCAGCTGAGCTGCGATTCTGCAATTCAATCATCATCTGTCAAAGTCAATACCCTCAGGAGAAAAACAGGAAAGGCACAGCCCTTCCCCAGGTCACCTCACTGGACTGCTGTCAAATTTCAGGGGATGAAACCTGATGTTCTACATAAGCTGTGAAGCATTAGGCTTGGGTAAGGACTGAAAAGCAAACTCCATTCTCCACCGCCCTGGAGCTGTCCATGCCTGCCTCTTGGTTCAAAACTTCCAAAGGTTTCCTTCAGTCCTTTTACACTTGCTGAACAGGTAGAGTGCCTCTGAAGTATCTGTCCTTTCTCTTAAGGCATCTCCTGCACTTGGTTACTTTTGATCATACAACCTAATTTGTATAAGCAGTCAACAGTCAAAATGTAGCAGTGGGGAAAGAAGAGAGAAGGATCACATGACCTCCCCAGGTCCTTGGTGCTGTAGGAGGGATCCAGCCCAGGCATCAACCCCAGCACCACCTGTCACTCACTTGACCCTGTTGAGCGCATGCACATCTTCTCCACATAAAGTCTCTCTGGGTGTTTTAAGTCTACCCTGAACTCCATGATTATCCTGAATCCCAGCTCTTGTACAGTAGGCTCTGCTGAGCAGCTTGTGAATAATGGGTTCAATTTTTTAACTTGGTACTAAGCAGCAATTTCACCTTGGGTTAAGAATTTCCTGATTTCTCATCAAAATGGACTTGATTGGACATGTCCTCCAGGAAAAGCTTCTAACTTCTGCACAAGTGTTACCTATGCTTGATTTGGGACCTCTGAACTGAGCACCATTTTCCATTCCACATTTTGTTTTCTCCAAGAGAACTGAAGACCCAAGAACACTGCAGGACATGACCTGCCCCTCACAGGACTTTCTTCCCTAGTGCTGGATAGACACAGCCAGTGCAAATGGTCTGCACCCTGATCACTCACTGCTTAGGAAAACTAGACAAAAAGGAAGGAGGGACTTCCCTGCTGGCATTCATCCAGAGAGCTTCCCAAGTCCAGCTTTCTGCTGGGACTGGGGACTGGGGTGTGGTGTAAGGAACTCTTTCTCCAGGTAAATATCTAAGGCCTGCTCTACACATGGGAACTGAGGTGATTCATAACTATGAAAGAAACCCTCCTCTTAGAGATTATTTCTCTACTCCTGGACTTAGATCCTTAAAACCCACCATTGCACCCACATTGGGAACTGCTGATGTGTACGTGGCACTAAAGACACACAGAACTTTATAGAAGTTTTACTGGTCCCACCTGCTCTGACCCACTGCCTGCCTGTGGCAGCCCCTTCCTTAGTCTCCAGGGTTCTCCTCATTGCAGAATGGACACCTCTTCTCTCCTCTCACTACCTCTATTTGGGCAGTGATTTCAATGATGAGAAAGGACTCTGGGAAATGTAGTGAGTTAATTTACTGGGACACTGATTCTACTTTCCCTTCCCACTTCTGAACTGCATGCCTAGGTCCCAGGCATGGAACTGTCCCCTAGCCCTCTGATAAATCTCTGCCTGCTGAGGCAAACTGCATGTCACCCCAAGGACATGGATTGCTATTATAGCACTTTTCTCTGCCATTTTCTGTGACCACTCTTAAACTTAGACATGGGTCCAGTCCCCTGGTTGTGGGATCTACTCGGGACCTAGAGGGTAAGGCATGTACACATCATAATGGGCCTTCCATCATGGAATCTGAGGAGAGAATTGTGGGAGGCCTTAGGTCACAGGCTCGGTCACTGGTTTGCCAGTGAATATCTAGAAGTGCCTTCTGTATTGGAATGACATGACCAGGAAGCTTCCCTGAATTGCTACGCCCTAGCCCTGGTGCCCTCCTCCTGTGCCTCTGCCCTCCCCCACTATCACCCATCTCCCTCGCCTGACCTGCCAGGCTGCCAGCCCTCCACCTGCTTCCCAGGGCAAGCCCACCCCTTCTGCCCCACTACTTTCCCTCCTCTCCCTAATAAGATCCCACCCCAACACCCTGCCTTGAGGGACTCCCTGCCCAGCTTTTCCCCTCCTACTCCCAGACCACCCACCCACCACCTCCCTGTTCATCCTGGTCTCCTTTCCTGTCACTCCTCCCTTCACCCCCTTTCCTCCTCCTAGTCCTCCTTTCTAGTTCCCCATTCTCCAGTCCCACCTACAATCCAGCCTCCCCAGCCAGGCAGCATGGTGAACAAACCTCACTCAGAGGAGACCATCTCTTTACTATGGGTGCAGGTCACAGTCCCTGGGACTGTCTTTCCAGCAGCCTGAGCAGGTGGACACAGGGAACACAGGGAGATGGTGCCCCGATACTCAACCTAAAGCATTTTTGAGGTCAGTTCCAAGATCCCTGGTTCCATGACCAGATCCTGTTTGTCTTACTACTGTCTGTGCTTTCCCTTCATTCTGTCTTAGTAATTTGGCAGAAATAGCTTCAGTATTTCCAGAGAGTCAGTTCTTCCCCTGTCTTGCTGATCAGCCAGCTGCAGGAGCCTGCAGAAGCAGCAGGTACTGAGGCAAGGAGCCCTGGAACAGCTGGCTGCACCCAGAAACCTGCAGAAGCATCCACACAACCAATGTGTCCAAACTGTGTGTCCCTGACCTAAATACTCCTGGGACGCCAAGTGTCACAAATGCATGAGTGGACCAAGGAAAAAGGTCTGCAGTGGGGAGAATTCAGGCTTTAGAGTCAGGGAGAGGTGCTCACTGTGTCAGGGGACTTCTCTCTGGGCAAGACCACTTTGGTCTCTTTTAAAGTGAACTCTTTTATATAAGGCATCCAGTGGGGTGAATCCAGAAACAGAAAGTGGAGAGCTGGTGACCAGGGACTGGAGGAGGGGTCAGGGAGAGCAGCACAGGGATGTGAAGCAGCTCTGGATATGTGCTTCACAGGGTGTTAACACAGCATCACTCAACTGTGTGCTAAGGAAGGGCCAAGATGGGAATTTCCTTCCATGTGTATCTTACCACAGTTAAAAATCTAAAGTCCCAGGTACTTCAATACGGTGGTTATATAATCACACAGGACAGAACGTTGAACATTTTCTTTTGGTTTTTTTTGAAGCACCCCCTAAATGACACTGAGCCTCAAATTAATTCCAAATCTACAACCTGACCACCTCCCAGCTACCTTGCATGGACCATCCTTAGGGACCTCAAACTGGCCCACTGGAAAGCTAGGGGCTCTGCACCCCTTGCCCACCCTCTGCTTCTCCAGGACACCCTGTGGCAGTACAAGGCAGCTGGGTCATTTCCCCTCCTCCTCAAAGGTAGAAGCCAAGAGTCAGCCCCCAGCCTCCCTCCCTCAGTCCATACTCCTGGCAGTCACAGGTGCTGCCTGCTCCTTCAAATTTCCCGGTCCCTCTCTGTTCCTACGTCAGGGAAAGACTCCATAGTACACTGGGAGGCACCTTCACTCCTCACTTAACTCCACCCTCTGAACAGCCACTGAACCTGCCCCTCTCCAGTCTCACTCCCCAAGCTTCAGCAGGGCCATCACTCCTGCCTGCTGGTCTGGTGGGCTTCCAGTCACACTCCTTCCCCAAAAAACCAGCCACCCCAACCCATGTTCTATCCCACTGCTGGCTAGGTCTATCCTAACATGCCAGCTTGATTAGTTCATCCCTCTGCAGAACACTTCTATGGCCTCTGCCACTTCTGAGCTAGCTTGAATCAGTGAGTGCATGAGGCCTCTTTGGACTTGGCACTGGTTCCTCCCTAGCTTCATCCCCATTTGCTCTCCCCCATCCCACCTTCTACAAATACTGTACTGCCTGCTCCCCTGCAGCTGTGACGCTCCCTACCATGTTCCTCTCTCCTCCACCTCTGAATGCCTCATGCCATAGCCCATGTGGTACCTACCCTTATGCTGCTCCTCCCTGAACTTCTCTCCAACTCTGTGCCTCTGTAATCAGTTCCTCTGCCGTCTGGCTGTCACAGGATGCATGGTGACTTCATTTTTCTTAGAACTCTCCTGGTTTTCTTCTGGAGTCCTGACTACTGATTTCAGGAGAAAAGTTATTGTCCCTTCTGTTAAGGTTGGTTCATCCCAACAATTTAAATAATCCCCCAGGGCAAGTTCAGGGAAAAGTTATTTCTTTCAGTTCTTTCTCTTGGGAACAGGATATATGTGGCCATTGGGGTAAAGTGAGGAAATACTGCAGATTGTATATCTATACTTGTGCTGTAAAGAAAAATATTATGCTTTACTAATATGCAAATCATATTACATACAGATGACAGAAATACACAATTCAAATCTTAGGAGCACATGCTCAGGAGACTTTTTACTGTTGGGCATGGTGATACACACCTGTATCCTGGCAACAGGAAGGCAGGGGCAGGGAGACTGCAAGTTTAAGGATGACTTCAGCAGGTTAGTGAGAACCTGCCTCAAAAGTAAATAGGGCTGGGGCATAGCTCACTGCAAAAAATAAACAAATGAGTGAATATACAAAAATAAATCCTAGTAGCTATTGTGACTCCTACCTATAGCCCTGGACAGGCCCAGGCCAGACCCTGAGGTCCTTGAGGGCATGTGGGGCATTGTTCCCAGCACCCAGCCCAGAACCTTGCAGGACCAGGCACTCAGTGCCTGTGGAACATTAGCCTGGTCTAGGGTGGATGACCAGGAGGGCAGGGATTGTGCAGTAACCTGAGCTGTGTCACTTTTCTCCAGTTAACACAATCTCCAGAAAGCCCATGTCATGACATGAGAACTTAGAGGAACCTGCAGATGGTAAGTTCTGGGGTCGGAGACTGCTGTGAGATTGTGCAGAGTGAGGCAGGTGGGCTCAGAAATCACTCAGGCAGTGTCTTCAGGGAAAGCCTCAGGGTCCTCTGCTGTGGTACTAGAGACTGAACTGGACTGACCAGGCTCATGAGAGATTGTCATGCAACCATAACACCAATTTATTACCATCATCCAGCAAAAAAGTCCCTAATGACCTGAACATCACATTCATTCATTCACGAATATCCAGACCTATCCAGAATATTACACACAGGTTCTAAAGGTCTACACACTGGATTCAAGGCCTGAGGCTGCCACTCATTAACTGCCTACTTTGCAAGGTTTTTACTCTCTCAGCCTATTTCTTAGAGTTGTTAGGGGGACTAAGTGAAATACCACAGGCACCTAGAGCTGTACCCGGCCCATCATGCTCAGTAAACACAGTACTGTTACTGTTTCCATTTTTACCTCATGACAGGCAGTGGGGTGGGCCTAGGGGGGGTGGTCTCAGCACAATGAGGCAGAGGCTACAGAGCAGCCTTGTAAGTACCTAGATGAATGCATGAGGACAGGATGGGTGGGCAACAATGTGTAAAATAGTTGCCTCCATTAGACAGGGGATGTGGGACTGTTGGGGCAGGTGGACACAGGTGATGTGGGGCATCAGATGGGAAGCCTGTGGAAGGACCCTGCATGATGGAGAGGTGCAGATGAGCAGCACCCACATGATCTGAGAACTGAGGAGTCTGCCTCTGCTCCTGCCTGCCCTGGGCTTCCCCTACCCCTTCCAGGGCTGAATTCTCCTGGCACTGGAGGGGCTCCCTCACTGCTGGAGCAGCTGCCCTTGCCTTTGTGCCCCCTTGCACACTCCTTCACAGCATGAAGATCAGGTCTATTTATATACTTGCATATTGTGCCCCTGTCCCACCTTCTGGGCCACAGGTTCTAGGGGAGCATGGCCCAGATCTTATTGCTCAGTGCTCTGCCCCCAGGTTCCAGAATGGTGCCTGGCACTGTTTGCTCTTGACACATTTGCTGAGAGACAAGTGAGAACCACATGCCCACATCTCAAGCCCTGGCTGTGCAAAGGATGCTATGGCCCTAAGGAGTGATGTGACCAAGGAAAAGGACACAGGAACATTGTTTGTCCCCCATTCTGGCAGCTTCTAACTTGAGCCTCCTCTCCCAGACAGGTTTCTGAATCTTGTTCACCATGTTGCTTAGGGACCAAGGAAGAAGTACCCAGTGGCACAGATGGAAAGTCAGGAGATTGGCTGGGAGGCAGAGCCCCTGGTAAGCAAGGCCTCTGATCCATGCAGCAGCAGTAGGAATCACAGGGCACTGCAAGCAGTGACTGAGAGCAGAATGGGTAGTCAGCTGGCCTGGACCAGAAACAGGACTTGCCTTGCTAGTGGTGAGACCTGGTGTGAGTTACTAAACCATCTGTGATGCTGATCCTTGTCATAAATGGGGAAACTATAGAACCTGCCTCACAGGGTTGCTATGAGGAACAGTGCCTGGAACAGTGCTCAGCATGTAGTATCTGCTCAGTAAATGTGGTTGGGCTCCTGTGGTGCTGATGGGGAAGAGCAGAAAGGAGTTGCTGAGCCTAGCCTGGGACAGTCAGGTGTTGCTCCAGGCAGGGAGAGGTCTCCAGGGGAAGCCCCACCACTCACACAGAGAAGGGCTCACCCAAAAGCAGGAGGGAGGTGTGGCTCAGAGCTGGAGAAGCAAGGGCCATGTGGGGGAAAAGGACCTCCAGGGAGGACTAACTTTAAGTGAATGAGGAGACTTAAAGAGGAAATTGCTCCAGACATTGATTGAATGTGAATAATGGATCAGGGACCCAGTGATTTCTAAAGACCACAGAGAGGTTTTATCCCAGGAGGACTGTAGCTATGGTAGAGGCACCAGAAGGTTGGGGAGAGCCTGGGCAGCTGGACAAGTGGGGTCTGTAGCTAAGGATGGAGCTGAAGGATCAACAGATGGAAAGTCACTGAGGGGAATGACCTGGTGAGGAGTCTTGTCTAAGCTGACCTGGAGGGATTCTTGTTGAAGGCAGGGCAGGAACCAGACATGCTCAAGGGTGGAGTGTAGATGGCAAGGAGCCCACTAGACACCCAGGGCTGTCAACAGAGAGGGTGGTGGCAGCTCTGGCTACACACTCAGCTGGAGTTTTGCTGAAACTGGACAATACAGAGATGAGCACAGAAGGCCCTAAGTCAGGCCTGGATGGAAATGAGCCAAGAACAGCCTCAATGCTGTTTGGTGCAGAAGAGTCCTTGTGCACTGTGAGGGAGGTGTGAGGAAAGGGAACCCAGTGAGGACAGCCCACCCAGGGGAGGTTGGGTGACTTATCCAAGCACTACTGAGCTCAGGCTTCTCCACCAATTCCTCCTCCCTAGTTGGCAACTGGCCTCTGGTGCAGTGAGCCTGTGGGAAGATTGCTCCCTGCACCTTAGGGTGTCTCCTACAATCAGCACATGCAACACAAAGGAGGAGTGTGGGACCCAGACAGGCCTGCCCTGCTCAGTCCCTTCCAGGCCTCAAGGATAGAATGCTGTGTCTGAGGTCTGCCAGCACTCAGTATCTGTCCATCACACACCAGGATAGTGTCATCAGGTGGCACAGGTAGCAAGGTAGGAAGCAAGTCCTCTGAATTAGGTCCAGGTGTTGTGGGAATGTCAAAGGTAAATAAACTGGGGTTTCAGAGTGATGTGCTTGGGGCAGAGGACATGAATGACGTGCTCCATGGGCCCTAATGTGGGGACCCCGGTCCTTGGAAGGACCTCTCTCTGTTCAGACAGAGCATGCAACCTCAGCACAGGGACCCCTGGGAAGCAAGGCTCAGTGGGAACCTCTCAGCCTCATGTCCACAGGTAACATTTACTGAAATTATATCCTCACATGGAGTGTTTATCCACACACACACTCACTCTGGCAGTTCTGAGGATGGAATGAAAACATACTGAGTTACTCACAGTGCAGCTTCTATAAGGTGGATGTGGTGAAGTGCTCACTGTCCCTCAGCTCCCTGTGACTGTGTCACCACACTCACCGTTTCATTCAGCAAACATGTGGTGAACACCTAGTGTGTGTGGATGCTGTTCTGGGACAGACATGGCACCACCCCCCAGATGTCCCTAGCACCCCAGCACAGAGGCCCTGCTGACTTCTGGCAGCTGGACTTGGTTGCCTGCCTGCATCAGAAGGAAGAGAAAATGATATAAAAAGAGAAATGAACTTAATTGAAAATTGACCATAATCGTGAAAGCAGCTATATCTCCTCCATTAGACCTGCAGGATTGTATAATTTACAGAACAAAAGCCAGGAAATCAACTTTCCATATGTAGCCTTAGCCAGGTGCACTAGCCAGAGATGTGCTGCAATCAGGCTTCCTTAGGCTTATGGGGTGGGGTTGGGGGGCCACTTCTTAGTTTCCACTTTCCCTGAAGGAAGCTGGGATGGAGAAAAAGCAGTTACCAGGAAATGAGAGGAAAAAAAAAATCGGGGCATTTGATGCAAAAGTGCCCATGACCTAGGACTTCTCATGGGGGGAACCCAAAGTCATGTCCTCCACGTGGGCAGCACGCAGGGCAGAGTCCCAGCTCCAAGAAGGTGATGCACCTTGCTCTCATGACCCACTAAGTGCTGGCATCACAGTTTCACAAGTAGCATTAAGCAGGAAAGCCTTGTGGCCACTCGTCTGAGAGGGCTGATTGAGTCCCAGGTCTTTCCCATCCTGCCCAGCCTCTACTGCCCCTGCCTCCTCCTCTCAGGTCAATCTGGAGTGCCAGGACCACAGGCTGAACCACTTCAGGGTCTACAAGGACACTACTCTGTACAAGGTCAAACTGTGGCTCCTGGGGGAGGAGGATCACTGCAGTAGTGCTCCGTGGTGAAGTCAGCCTTTGCGCTGAGTGCCAGAGTGTGCACTGTCCAGAGAAATAAACATGGTTTTGCTAAGAAACAAACCTGTAGCAAACCTTAGTTTACAGATCACAATCACCTTTATTTACAATGCTAGGCTAGGCAGCCATCTGGAACAAGAATGGCTCAGAAGGCCCTGCTCCACCTCCTGGATGGTGGTGTTTGCTGCCAGGGAGGGCAGTGCCCACAGGAAAGGGAAGTGAGGCCTGAGGCAGCTGCTTGGGTTCAGTTGAACATGGGTGGAATGGTGGCCAGTGGGATTGACTGAGCTTCCTGCAGCTAGGTGTTCTGAGATAAAGTTCCAGGGTTTATATGTGAGGTTAGGCTGCAGCTCACTACACATGCAGAAATCTTTAAGCCAAACTTACCCTGCCCAGGGGTCACTTCAGGCCACAAAAAATTTTAAGACCCAAATCTGACTTGACTGCCTGACTCCCACTTTCTCATTTTTGCCCAAGTCCATGGGTACACCAGCAGGAGAATCCCAGGTGGAGATGGCACACTAGGGGCACACAGTGATCTCCTCTGCCTTCCCAGACACCGAGGAAGGGTGATAAAGGGATTTTATTTTATTTTACTTTATTTTTAATTTTTTAAATATGGTGCAGTGTGAGTCCACAGCATGGAGAATGGGGACACATGGGCCATCAGGAAAACTGAAGACATACAGGGCAGAAAGTGTGTCATAGGAGTGTGGAGAAGAACCCTGTGCAAGTTGAATGGCTCACCTATACACATGGTACCAGGCCTCCCAGGACTCAGAGGGGCTTCAGGGCTCCTGACAGCAGGGAGTGAAGTGGGGAAGCACAGATGGGCTCTGGAAGGGCACAGGCCGGGCCATACTGACTCTCTGACCTGGCTCATAGCCTCTCTCCCACATGGTAGGCTGGAGAAGAACAGGGCTCCAGGTGTGGTGGGTGGACAGAACATGAGACATGTTCTTGCCAAGTTGCTTAGGGCCTCACCAAGTTGCTTACAACCTCACTAAGTGACTGAGGCTGGCTTTGAATTTATGATCCTCCTGCCTCAGTTTCCCAAGCCACTGGGATTACAGGCTGGTGCCACCACACCCAGCTTATGCTTTTTTACTTTAGTTTATTGAAAGAAATTTTCACCAAAAGAAAGCCCAGAAGGGATGCGATTGTGCTGTGAAATTCTGCCATCACCCTCTTCTGTGGTTCTTTGTGTAAAACACACCATTTTCCTGGTTCTGTTGTTCATCTGGGTTTCACTTTCCATGTCTCTCCATCTGGTCACTCAGTCTTGGCCTTTGCCCCAGATGAGGAGGTGCAGACAGAAGGGGAAAGGGTGGGTTGGGGTTGGGAAGAGGCTGAGATGCTCTCTCAGCTGGGCTTGCTCACATTTAATTCATGCTTTCAGGCCTCCCAAGGCTCTGGCCCCAAACCATCATGCTGGGAAACTGCAGGCAGCCCCATGGCTCTGGAAAGTGCTTCCCTGGAGCCTTCTGTATTCCCACAACAAGTTTCTGGGTTTTATATTCACATTTACCACTGGGCCTGGAGCAAGTGGCCCTGCAGCAAGTGGCCCTGCAGATCACCACAGCACTGTAAATCTTGATGAACACTGGCCCAAGGACACTTTCAGGGTCCTTTAGTAAAGTCCCTGTAGCATCACTAGACTCTCACCCAGCCCCATGTGTGTCCTCAGCAGATCCCCAGGCAAGCTCATCTGTGCATGTTTTGCCCTCAGATCAGGAAAACAAAGAAAGCAAACAGAAAAGGATCCATGTGCCTTGTGTGGCTGTCCCCACCTCTGGAAATCTTTCATTTTAACCTGACCTTGCTAAGTGCCCTCAATTTCTCTGGTTCCTCTGGAGAATGTGTACATCCAGTGAATATACAAATGTACTATATTTTGACACTCAGAAAATTCAGCATTTCCACATGGAGTCATCTTGTTCCTGGACTTCTTCTGGCTCTGCAAATATTCCCTGATTTGGGGAGGTGCTCCCTCCATCTGCCAGCCCCCAGCTGGAGGCCTGGGGGCCAGTTGTGAGTCTGCCTGGTGTCACACTTATGCCCGATTCCATTATGAGTCACGCTGATGCAAGCTCTTGAGTGCTTCAGTCCATCTTCTCTCCCACCCTCTAAACCTTCAGGGCATTACCACTGCTTCTCTGGACTTGTATAGTAGTCACTAAGATGTCCCAGTTGCCCCAATTCCATCAGTTACAGGAGCGCTGCCATGATCTTTAAAATATGAGCATGAGCCCTTTATCATGAGTGAGCCCCCAAGTGTTCCCTGCTGTGTGTGAATTGTAAAGTCCCAGCTCCTTTCCAGGGAGCTGAACAGCCTGGCTGCCTGCCCCTCCCTGCTCCTTGCCTGGTGCTGATCCCCAATAATGCCATGGTGGCAGGGTCCTTCCTCAGGGCCCGCCCTTGCTCTACTCTATGCCTCTGCATGGTTTGGTTCTTGCTTCTCCTGAAGCCAGCTTCCCTCCTGCTCTCCAGTCAACTCTTACTCATCCTTCACCCTAGGCTTAAATGAACTTCCTTCAGGAAGCATCCCCAAACTGTGTGAGGATTTCTATACCACACCTCCAGAGCACTCCCTAAATACCTCAAACAGCACTTGTTGCACCCTGTAGGAATCATTCACCTTGGCCTCATGTCCAGCTACAGAGAGCGCTGGATAAAAAGGAGGGATGGCAGCCAGCATCCTTCCCTTTAACCTTCACAGGGCTCAGAGGCACACCATTTCCTCTTTTCAGTAGATGAGGTCATTAACAAGCACATGCTCAAAGTGACCCTGGCTGCTGGCATCCTAAGCCAGTAGCCTGACTGGGGATCCAACCAACAAGGTCCAGTCACTCACTCCGAAAGTCAAGCAGAAAAGGTCCTGGGAAACCCAGAAAAAATTCCAGACAATAGGCTTTACTGGGAGGGTCATGCTGGGAGACAGAATCTCAGCCCTGTCATGGGGTGCTGGCAGGCACTGTAGGACTAAATAGAGGAAGGATTAGGGAAGGTAAGAGGTCTGCCAGATTGAGCATCCTGGTCTCAGTGGCCTGGTGGATAATTATCCCAGTTCCTGTTCTGAGAGGTGCTTCAGAGAAGGGATGTAATAATTTCTTCTTGCTGCTCAGGAACAGGACAGGGCTGAGAACTTCTAGGCACCACCCCAGGGGCCTGATCCTCTCATTGCTGCCAGAAGGATGTCTCAGTAGATCTGGTCTCAGTCTTGAAGGGGAATGAGATAGGTCAGGAAAGTGTAGGGCTAATAAACCTGGCATTACAGGTTTCCGATGAGTGCTCCTTAGATAATTAATAACTCTGCAGAGCAAGCTAAAGGGATAGAGGAGACAGATTTGACTAGAAGGCCAAGATGCCCAGTCTCATCCTGCTTCCAGTTACCCATCAGTCGTCTACTGGTCTAAGGGCCAGTGCCTTGAGCACACACAGCTTCTTAAAGTCTCTGTCACTCCACTGAGTTGCAGATCTGAGCCTAGCTCTGTGCTCTTAATCCTTGCTCTGTGTGTTGGGGTCCCACAGCAATTCAGATTCACTCAGAGCCAGCCAAGTACCTTATTACATCTTCCAAAAGGCTGGGTTTGGATTAGCTCAACTGGCAACCTGCTCCCTACAGCGCAACCTCCCGACAGCCCTGACATTTCTCAGTGCTATTTGTCACAAATGCTCAGCCCTTGGCCTCTTCTGAGGGAACTATCTGGACCTGTGATGAGGACCCAGGACAAGTACACCTATTGCAAATCACTACTCCAACTGTTCACATTCTTTCACCAATAACATTGTGATTAACAACCAAACACACATTCATGCATTGTGACTGACATCAATTCCATTTGACATTTACATGGATGTGCCAAAAACCATGCTAAGGGCTAGATATATATTCTCAGATCATCCTCATAACAATTCAGAGAAGTTCAAATTTTTATCATCTGCTAAACTGAAACACAGAGAGGTTAGATACATTCTCAAGTTCACAGAAGTGCAGAGTTGAGACTCACACCCAGGCAATGGACTCCAAATCCCTCACTTTTACCCCACCATGCAATCCTGCCTGGAAAAGCTGCAGAAAATCATGCATCTTAACATGGACATTGCAGATACCATCCCAAGTAAGTGTTTTGCAATGCTGATAGCCTCCTAATTACAGGAAATGCAAATCACATGTGGAAGTGAATTCTTAAATGATGGCCTAAAATGAAGTATCTTTGACAAGGCAGTACTGCCTTCAGAAGTTTGCATTTTCCTTGAAGAGAAGAATGCATATAGATTGGGAATGTGAAAAAGGAAAGAAAACTTCCAAAGCATTGCTACAAAAAAAAAAGTCAAGGAGAAAAAGTAATTTAGTTTGAATTTCAGGGACACACAACCCAAATTAAATGGGGGGTGATTTAATCATAAGTCCATGAAAATTGAAAGGTTACATTTTTCTTAATTAAAAGCAAAGTAGGGTGTAAAAACTTGTCACATTCATGTGGGTTGTGTAGTTGTAGTCTAGAGACAAAGACATCCACAGGATGAGTATTCTGATGTCATGTTCCTTCCAGATGGGACCACCCATCCACCAGTATAATGCAAGCTCTCCTATTTAAACCCCTTGGTTTCTTTGTGTTTTGCATTCTTCATACTGTAGTTGCTATTAACCTCTTCTGCAAGATGGCTATTGGGCATTTAAGACTCAGGCTGTTCTGCCTCTAGGTCATCAATTTGTTTGCCCATGCCTGTCTGTTTTAAAGGGTCTATGAGACCGCCCCATACCCTTATGCCAACAAGACATAACTCCATGCTCAAACTACTGAACCTTCACTCTGACTACAAGACCACTCCCTACCTGCAGTGTCTCCCCCCTCCTCGCTCCTCTCTGCTCTGCTTCACTTCATAGCATGGCAAGTCTTCAGTTTGGAAGGTCTATGTGTTCTGCCTCTCATTGCTCACATTTATTAGATGAGAAGAAAAGTTAAACAAATCACATGTGCTAGTTTTAAGATTCTTCTCTGAACAGTAGGTACTTGATCTTCAGTTTGGGTCATCAGATTTGAGGAAGCTTCATTGTAAGGTAAATAACTTTGAGGACTCTATATCCATCAATCTCAGACTGCTTTAAATATGAGACTCGACTTAGTGGAAAATTGATTAAAACCAGGGAAGCACTTGGTAATACTGATGTTGATGTTGCCTTGTTCAATATCCTAATTGTAGGTGTTTTATGAATCAGTGTGACTTGTAAATTTTACCTTCTGACCTCATTTCTTGTGTCAGCTGACATGAGGGACTCACTTATATACTGTGTACATTAGAATGTAGATGATTTTCTGCTCAGGAAAACCTCACCAGATTTATATCAGTGTGAAGACTCGAGAAAGTTTTTGTCATTAGAACAATGTACTCAATTGTATAATTTTAAAATGTTTATAGGAACAGGTGTTTGTCTGATTTGTCTACACTCTTCCACCTCCTTGAGTCATTCATGTCCCTAAGAAGGTTTAGTTATAAAATCCTCCATATCTGGCTCCAGGGAATTACCACACCTCACTTTCATATCTGATACTCAGGGGATAGAGGGTGCCAGATCTATGAGAGGCTTGCAAGACATCCAGAAGCTTATGAATGATGGGGGTAAATTTTTCTGACCCCTGCTCTGTTTAAGGTTCACAGGATTACAGGCCCAAAACCAAGGGAAAGCAGGCATCCAGGAGAGAAGACGGGGAAGACCTCAGCTCTGGGTTTCTTGAGACTTCACTGTGAAGGTAGCCACAACCTTGTTCTGACTTCAGAATGAAGGATGATCCATTCAAATTTCCTTCTCCATTCTAAAGATTCCCAAATAACATTTTTTCTAAGATGTCTTTTGTCAAAAAATTAAAAGTAGATTTTATATAAAAATGCTGGGAGAAAAATCATGCATAGGATTATAGGCTGCAGGAGGGTCACTGTTCACTCTGCTTCCCAGGAAATGTCAGCTGCCCTCACATCCTGTCTTCCTGCACTCTCACACACCTTCTAAGTTAGAAGGTCACCAAGGATTGAATCTTGACAGAGAGCAGTTTTTTCACAGGAAAATGACAACATCCAAAAGAGGAAAGACAAAGAAACCCAACTCCTTGCTATTGGATCTGCCACTATTGCAGAGGAGAGATGAGGATAGCTGGGGAGAGATGCCAGAAAGTGGCTGTCACTGCTGGAGAACATTGCCTAAAACCAACCTAAAGCTCACCTGTGTCTTGTAACTCACATCTCCTACCCGATTTCCCACATTCATAGTGAGTGAGAAGTGACTTCTCATGATAGCATGTTCCACGTTCACAGAGAGACGGGCTGCACCTCACGGGGCAGGAGGCTCCTGTATGTCACTCACTTGAACTCTTGCTCTGGCAGAACTAGAAGTTAAGTCTCATTGGCATGATCTTAAAGGACAAATATATTATATCCTTGGCCTTACAGAGAACTCAGAGATTCATAGTTCTCAAGGTAGACCAAATAAATTCTCAAGGTTTTAAAATATTGCATATTTTTAAAAGTATGACAGCTGAATTAAAATAGAATATTGCATATCAATCAAACATCTATATGGGGAATAACTTTCCCAAGAAAACACAGTGAAAAGTGACAAAATAAAGGTTTAACTACTTAAATATTTAGAACTTCTCTGACCTAAAATCAAATAAAATCAAAATAAAAGCAATGGTTTGGGTAAAGTAGTTACAAAAAAAATTACACTTAAAAGAATGCCCTTATCCTATAAAGTAGAGCATGCCAATTTTGAGAAATCCCTAATATATGAGGTCAAATGTTATGAACAATGAAATCCAAAAGTAAACAATAGAAAAATATACATGTGAAAATATGCTTGGGTTTCTTAGTCAGAAACAAAAATCATATTAATGAACATTTAGATGTTCTTGCTAAGTGCTGGGCAAGCACAAAGCCTTGAGTGTGCTCTGTGGTTGGCCGACATCACTGGTCATCAGTTCTTCTAGCACTTTGGTGATGGGCTTCTAAAGTCCAATAACCCACCTTCCATGACTTACCCAGAGGAGCAACCTCATGATACAGTGTCTCATAAGCAAACTTAGAAGCAATGTGCTTGTCGACCAACCTAGTATTCTGAACAGACAGACACTGCACATCTACACAGAAAAGTTATCTTAACTACATATCAGACTGAAAATATGCTAAAGTTTTAAATTATACATAGGGGTGTAGTGCAGTGGTAGAGTGCTTGCATAGCTTTCAATCTATAGCACCATCATAAATAATGAAATAATGGAATGGAATAGAATAGTATGAGTTATGAATAGACATAACAATTTTTGTACAGGGACATGGAGTATTCCAGGTGATTCCTTCCCTTTTTCTTATCTTTCCATATATTCCTCAGTGCTATTATACTCCTTTGTAATTGTTTAAATGCAGGAAATGAGACAACACTGATAGAGAGAAAGGAAGATGCTCTTAAAATCTGAGGAACTATGGAGTTCCCAATCTCCCTTCCCTTTGTGTGCAAGGTTGGGAAGTGGAAAGTCTACAGGGTCTCGTTAGCAAGTTCAGCTCCAGGAATGTTCATGGTCAAGGCCAGGGACAATGCTCTGATAGCAAGGTGTCTGTGCCATTTTCCCTCCTGGGCTTCGACATTCTCCATGGACCAATGGCAGTTGCTGTGTCTAGTCTCCACTGACCAACTGCCATGCCCTGGATTTATAATGCAATAATGATCACAGTCCTCTGCAAAGCCTGTTCTCATTAAATTGCTGAGGGTCAGCACTAGGAGGCATTTCTCTCTCTCTCTCTCTCTCTCTCTCTCTCTCTCTCTCTCTCTCTCTCTCTCTCTCTCCATCATTTGGATTGCTGCTGAGTGTTTGCCTTTAATTTTCCCTGAGTTTGAGCACAGTGGGGAGAAAGAAGACAAAAATAGAAAGGGGCCTACATCAGGAAAACAGCTGGAGAGGAGCTCTGCTGGGAAGCTGCAATTGTTTCAGGAGTGAGGAAGCTGGACAGTGCACATGGAGTGGTCTCCTCAGTAGAGGCAAGCTGAGGTTCACTCTCCATGATTGACATCCATTCTTGGTGGCTGTGGCAAACTGCACAAAGGGTCCTATTTGGACCACATGTGTGCAGCCTTCACTTCCAGCTTGCATTGCCACTGCCCTGTGCTCTTCCTGTCCTACCCTCTTCTTCTGTCTTGGGCACCAGTCAGAGAATTCAAAACCCTGGAGATTCTACTCAAAGCCATTCTTGAAGGACACCCCTGCCACACACACTTCTCCTCTCTGTGCTCTGTGCAAGAAGAGACCAGGTCTGGCACAGTCTTTTAGGTTCACTCAGAACCTAAAGGTTTGACTTACCCAGGGTGAAGTATTGATGAATTAACTGGTTTAATTCATGTTTAAGTCATGGTACTCTCTGTCAACTCTGGCTCCATGAAAACCAACCTAGAGCAGTTAGACTGATCTGCTCCCACAGAGCCCTGTGCCCTGAGGAGTTTCTGACTCTCTTTAAGTCTCACTTTTTTTCTCTGTGGCATGGGTAGAAAGTCCTCCAGTATTTTATGAGATATGGGGGAAAATAATTTAATATTTATGAGTCACCAGACCTCTGTAGTTACTGTATAGTTATAGCACATCTTCAGTTTTAAAGTAATGTTTCAGGTGTTCAACAGCATCATGGGACTTCTGGACTCCAGGCTGCACAATGTAGGTTTCTATGATGTCAAAATAAACTAACCAAGTGACCCATAGTGTTCATATATTTGGTAAAATATTATTTAACTGAAATGGCTGTATGTGTATGATCTAAATTCAAATTTAAGAGACAGATACCTTGGGAGATAATAACTTCTAATATTATATAAATCAGTTTGCTTTCCCATTTTTTGTATTAAAACTTACAAATTAATTATTGCATTTATTCACTTCATCAGGTTAGTAAGTTGTGTGTTAATAATCCATAGATTTCTGCGGAAAAAATGTAAGATAAAAGTCCCTGATCCTAAACATTACTTCCCCCTTGGCAGTTTTTTTGCTGCTGATTTCTGAATTGCTCCTCACAGCTGAGAGCTCTGTGGTTTACATTTCAGCAGAGGGTCATTGCCTTGAAATACTAAGTGCCTGATAAATATGTTAAGCATCAAATTTTACAGAATGCAAACATTCAAGAATGGTGCACATTAGGTGAGGTCATCGTGGTGGTCTCCCTGTAGGCAGACCATGTGCTGTTGATATGTGGGTTTGACTTTGCAGTGTGAGGACCAGAGCCTGGTGCAGTGGGAGGCCAGGGCCACTCTCTGTCTCACCCTCCACTATACCCTAAACAACAGAATGGCTCCTCTCCAGGCTAGGACTGTGCTTGAAAGAGAGAGATGAATGTCCTTAAACAAAAGGAGGTGGACTTGCTGCGTCACAACCTTAAGTTAGCAAGGCAAGGTCATGTCCTGTCCTTGAGTGGATGATGCTGTGGTGGGGTGTGACACCTGCTCAGGCTGTTCTTCCAAGCTTCATGAGCTCAGAACCACAATCCTTGATCTGTCAAAGCGTTACATTGTGATGCCACCAGGCATTTTCCAGTCTTGTTTCTACTCTTTTGTGCAACCTGCAGCGCTGTAGAGTGGGGCACTGTCTCCCTGTATGCTGACTTTGCCCTCTTGTAATTGTTCAGTGGCAGCCACTTCCCCTGACTTCTATTTGCCCTCATTCTCCTGGTCTTTGTAATCTCCATAGCCAGCAACACCACCATGAGCCTACTCATCTGCATAGATCCCCCCATTCCACACCCCCATGTAGTTCCTGCTCAGTCAGATCTCCCTCATGAACTTCCTGTACACCTCCACCATTGTGCCCAAGATGCTGCTGGACCAGGCAAAGAACCAGAGGGCCATCTCCTTTGCAGGGTGCACCACTTCCCAACACTTCCTCTACCTGACCTTAGCAGGGGAAGAGTTCTTCCTCCCAGGACTCTTGTCCTATGACCAGTTTGTAGCCATCTGTAACCCTCACACTACCCGGTCCTGATGAACCACAGTGTCTGCCTGCTGATCCTGGTGGAAGCCTGCCTGGGAGGGTCTGCAGATGGTTTCCTGCTCATCCCAGTCACCATGAAGTTCCCCTTCTGCACCTCTTGGGAAATAGACCTTTATTTCTGTGAGGTCCCTGCCCTCCTGAAGCTCTCCTGCAGGGACAAATCAGCCTAAGAGACAGCCATGTATGTTTGCTGCATCCTGATGCTCCTCATCCCCTTCTCCGTAATCTCGGCCTCATACACCAGGATTCTCATTGCTGTTTACAGGATGAGTGAAGTGGAGGGGTGATGCAAAGCAGTGGCCACCTGCTCCTCTCACATGGTGGTGTTCAGCCTCTTCTATGGGGCTACCAATTACATGGACGTGCTGCCCGACTCTTTCCACAACACTGAGCAGGACAAAGCTGTGCCCAACTTCTACACTATCCTCATGCCCATGCTCAACCCACTCATCTACAGTCTCAGGAACAAGGATGTCACAGGAGCCCTGCAGAGGGCTCTAGGGAAGTGTTTGTCCTCGGGAAAGGTAACCACTTTATAAAGAAATTGCATTTGCTGTTAACCCTAACCCTCACCAGTGCCTGGGGTTCCCTGTTGACTGGGATGCCTTCTTAGGCCTGGAGACTTCTGGTTTCTATAGGTGTGATGAAGTTTTCAGATTAGAGTTTTGGGAAGTCCTTTGTTTCCTAAAATTTGACCCAGAAGGGGGTTTTCAAGGGCTCTACTTGCAGAGAACTTTCATTAATTTGAAACTCAAATTTGCAGACTTTGTCTTTCCTCAAAGGGTCCTCACTGCCTATTACTGAATGAGAATAGGTAGTGAGGGCTAGACAGCAAGGGTTTTATAGTAGTGTTTTTATTTTTCAGTTAAAATTAAGTCAAAGTTTACTTTTTTGATTTCTTCTTGCCTATTTCTTGATTATCCTCTTTATCAATGAGATCAATCCATCTTTAAAAGATTCTAGAACTTGGATCTGTCCCTGTTCTCTCTGTATTATTTTGGGAATTCCAAGGCCAAAATATTCAGATGGGGTGTCAAAACAGTAATATTAATGAGTGACCTGTCACAAACAACAACAAAAAAAGACTGTTTTAAAGGTAGTTGAAAGTATCTGATTCAAATGGTTTGTAATTTTGACAAGTCATGCTGATTTGAGGCCCTCTCTGCAGGAATGCCATCCACATTTCAGCGACAGCAATTTTCACTTCCCCTCTGATGCAGATACCGTGAGAGTTTGGGATGCTAGCACTGCTGGAGAACTGTAGTTTTCTCTACCTTTGATTCTGACTTGAAACCAATTTGTCAGTTAGCCAGCATTAGAGACACCCAGTTCTTCAGAGACAAGGAAGAGCACCTCCCTGGGGAAAATTAACCCAAAAACAGCTAGAGGCACATGGAGTTTTCTGCAAAAAATCCAGCCTCTCCTTTCCTTCTGAGAGCAGACAGAGAAGTTAAGTCTTACTTACCTCTTGCCTGCACCATTGCAGTGGCTTCCTAACTGTTCCCTCTACCACTTTCCAGTTGTATGCTTGTCTCACAGTGAGCTCCTTAATGCATGCCAGGTCCCCTGTCACTTTCTTATTTGAAAACCTAGCAAGTCTCCCTACAGATCACATAACCACTGGAAGGACTGTGAGATTAAATCTGTGCAATGCAACCAGAATGCAGTTAGTGCTTAATAAAGGCTACTACTGATGACTCTTGTTCTAATGCTAAAGCCTGAGATATGATGACAAGACACATTTGCTTGCTGTGTTCTTTTAGTACTTGGGGTAGTTGTTCTTTTGGTGTTGAGGTTAAATGCAAAGCCTTGCACATGCTAAGCATGCACTGTACCACTGAGCTACACCCACCTCCACCCCTGGTGTATGTTTTATTCTTGCCCCTCTGTTAATTAAAAAAAAAAGCAAATATTTTCCTTTTGGTGGTGCTCCTTGGAGAACTATGGATTTTAAAATTCCTCACCTCAGAAATCAGAGCACATAAACTCTATCAAATGTGACTGAAAGGATAAGGAGACTTATATAGAGATGACAATCTTGGATATGAATAGTGTAGCAGAAAAAAAGAATTTTAATGTGTGATTTGTGACATTATTTTTGACATTGTATTAATTTATAAAATCTCTAGTACAATTCCTAGAGTCTTACTACAATACCGAAGTGGTGATCATTAAAGGTTAAATTTACAATAGAGAATTATTTTAAAATTTAGAAAACAAGGTTAGAACTATCTTTTCAAACAGCTTAGTGAAAAATAATTACATCTCATTTTACTCTGTCAGAAAGTCCAATGTCTACTCTTACTTTTCATTTTCATTTCTTTTTTTGTGGTGCTGGAGATCAAAACAAGGGCTTCACAGGTGTGCTAGACAATTGCTCTACCACTGAGCTACACCCCAGTCCAATGTGTATTTGTAAAAGCAAATAGTATTATTGAAAAATTATAACTAAATGGTATGGGGGAGTCACAGAGGCTCTTCTTTCTTGACTGATTTTTATCCAAATGTTCTTTCATATTAAATGTGGTGGCTCCCACCACTTCAGAGTTACTCAGACTGCTTGTCAGGAAAGTCTTAGCATTAGCCTTGACATTCAGCCAGAGTCAATATGTATGAAGAGATGATTCTAAACTAAGCCAAAGAGCAGAGTTCAGGCACAGTGAAAGTTTCAATGACAGGATCACTCATCCATAGAGACAGAGGAAGGGACAGCCTGCCTCGGGAACACTGAATGAACTCACCAATCAAGACAGATACATCATCTTATTGTAGTCCTTGGATGGAATGCCTCAGTAATTTGAATGCACTCTTTAGAAACTGCAATTCATCTCTTAACATGCAATGGGTTTTGGAGCTACAGGTAGCTGCAGGGATAAAGGAAAGGTGAATTCCTGGAGGCAAGTCACAATGACAGGAGGAGTCCAATGCAATTCACAAGGTCATTCCAAATTTAACCCTGCCACTTTCCTGTGAGTTATTTTATGATTTAAAAACTATTGTGAACTGGCACTGTGGCTTAGAGGTAGAGCACTCACCTATTATGTGTGAGACACTGGTTTTAATTCTCAGCACCACATAAAAAAATTTAGATATTGTGTCCATCTACAGTTAAAATATATTTTTAAAATATTGTATGTTTACCTAGGTTTATTTGCAAAGGAAAATTTATGTCATTATAATAAATGGAAAGTTAGCAACAACAACATCAGACAATGATAACAGAAAAAAAGTAGATTCAATAAAAACAAAATGACAGTATCAAATTCCAATCCTGGAAGCATCACTGGGTTTCACAGGGTGAAAGAGATGGAAAAGATGACAGACCCAAACTAAGGCTCACTGATGAATCTCAAGGACTGAAAGATAACTGGGGAGGGGATCTCTTCTCATGCTACAGGTGAGCACTGCCCATACCTTGTGAGGGGATCTCCTCCCCTCCATCACCTGCCATGTCCATTATCAATTGCTGCATCTCACTCTTGGGGAAAACTGCATCCTCCATCCACCTCTGCTCATGACAGGGGGCTGAAGACACCTAGGACCAGAAGACATGAATTTAAATCTCAGCTCTGACCAATTTATACTTGTGGTCATGGGGAAGTTACTGCATTTGTCTTTCATTTTTCATGATAGGATATGTAATATTTAAATGATCCAACAGGAATGCTTTCTATGTTAAAACTAATGAGTAAACATCAGTGAAAAGAACATGTAGAGTTAGTGCACATAGACACAGAACTGTCATTATAGTAGCATAACATGTACATTCATGGAAATGCACAGAGAATTAGTCACAAATATTTTCATCCTTCCTAGATTATAAGCTACAAAAGGGGAGGAGCTTGACCTCTTTGAACATAGCACCCTTAGCACCTGGCATTGACCTGATCATATGGGGAACAACTGTCACTATTATTGTAAGATATATATATAATATATTTAAATGTATAAATCAAAAGATTCATACATCATAAATGCATTTAAATTCAATATTTTTGATCCTGCTTCTGAAAAAAATTTAAAAATTATGTACTCATATCTACTTTTGAATAAATTACCATCAAGTTTGAGCCACCAATACTAAAAAGGCACTTTTTAGATGGGTGACAATGTACTCATAATTTTAAAAATTCCTCCAATGTTCTATAGTATAGGTTTTTTCTTTCCCTTCAGAATCACAATTTGCTGAAAGGATTACAATTAGTTTAAGTGAACCAAGGTCAGATGTTAAAAGGGAGTAGCCAAAGTTGTATTTAGAATTTGCTGCTGTTTTTTAAAAAGTGAAGAGTTGGCCCTAATTCAAGTTTCTAGATATTAGATTAAAATATTAGGGCACAGTGTTCAATTTTTTATTTAACTACAAGGTTTGAGATTAAACTAAAACTATGATGCTTCATATTTTTAAAAGTACCATCTTAGAACATTTAATAAAAACAACAGGCAACATTAATAATAGCACAAGTACAGCTGACTTGCTGTGTTCCAAATACAGTGATAAGTGCTTTACCTAAAATTTCTCCAAGAGATCATCTTCACTAATATGAATCCTTCACTCTCTCTTTATAGCTTAAGTTCATGAAAAGAGACCCCAGTATATTTTAAAATTAATGTTAATGAATAGCTATTAGTACCAGTGAGTTAAGACATCATGTTGTAACTAACAACTCTAAAAAATTTAAATTACGCCAAATGATAACTTTAAAATTTTAAGTAAATACAGATTAATAGGAAGTTGTGAAGACAATATGGAGAGGTCTCATGTATTTCTCACCAAAGGACAATATAAAAACCAGGAAATTGAAACTGGCACAACCTCTGTGTAACTCTATGTTGTTTTATGTCATGTTTGTATAGCTGCCACCCCAAGCAAATACATTGTCCATTACCACAAAGAAATTCCTTGTGAAATCTCTTCATCACTCTTAATTCCCAGCATCCACAAGTCTGCTCTTCATCTCTATAATTTCTATAACATTTCTAGACTGTTCTCTAGATGGAATCATGAAGTATTTGCCTTTTTCCCACAGGACAGTGACCTTTAAATCTATCCAAGTTATTGTATGTATCAATAGTTCATTCCTTTTCATGACTAAGTAAATATACCATGGTTGGATATATACCAGTTTGTTTACCCATTTCCACACTGAAGAACAATTGAACTGTTTCCACATTTTGACTATTACAAGAACATTATTACAGATATTAATTTATAAGGCTTTGTGGAGATGGAAATTTTCATTTCTCTGGGATAAATGCCCAGAGGTGATTCTGCAGGGTAACATGGTAAATCTGTTTAATTTTTTAAAACTGCCAAACTGTTTTCCAGACTGACTGTACCATTTTACATTTTCACCATCAGTTTTTGACAGATGCAGTTTCTCCTTATCCTCATCAGCATTTGGTATTGACCCTATTTTTCATTTTAGCTATTCTGATATGTGTGCGATGATACCTCATTAATTTGTGTTTTTACAATGGTGTATCATGTTGATGATCTTCTCCTGTTTTTATTTTCCACCCATGCAGCCTCTTTGGTGAATCATCTTTCATGTCTTTGCCTTTTTATAATTGGATTGATATTTTTCATAAAGTTTTGTGAGTTCTTTTTATTGTCAGGATACAAGTCCTTTGTCAGATGTGTAGGTTACCATTTTTTCCCCTACATGCAGTTTTGTTTTTTTCATTATTTTAATGGTATCCTTCACAGAGCAAAAGTTTTACATTTTGATGAAGTCCGATTTCCTGATTTTTTTCCTTTTATGGTGTGCTTTGGTGTGGTGTCTAAGATTCCCCAAGCCTTAGATCCCAAAATAATAATTTTTATTTGGTTAAAAACACTACAAAAATCTGTAAAGTCTGATTATTAGATCTAAATTTAATAGTAATTAACATTGAACACTCAATATTGAATCAATAATGACAGTGACTGTATCAATACTTAGTATGTTAGGCAAACCTTCCCTAAACACATCTGTGAACATCACTCAGACAGACTCTCCTAGATGACCCTTATGTGCCTTTCTTTCCCTACTCCCCCTCTAACTGAATGATTAGGACCTGACACCCATTTCCCAGGTTTCTGAATGCTTCCTGCATCTCTTGAGAAAGAATGGAGTTGCTGAAAAGGCTAAGGCCAATGTCATCGCTGATTCTCAATTTATTATTCAGCCAAGCTTCCTGGACAGCCCAAAGTAGTGTCAGCCTTGCTGCTCAGCTACTCTCTCATCACAGACACTTACTGCTTAAGAATCACTGGCTGGTGCCATCATGAGAACATTTTCCAGGATATATGATCTTAGAAAAGAGGGATTTTGCAACCCTGCTAAAGAGTTTATCAAGTCAAGCACACTTTCAAAGAGGCAGTTAAAAAACCACTTCATAAAAGAAATAAATGCCATGGTTTATGTCCACAGGTGCATCTCTGGTGGAAAAACAGGTCAAGAAGCAAAGTAAATACTTCAACAGGAGAGTTTGGGGATGATGGGGTTATGCAGATTAATACATTGGCACCAGTGGTGAGCCCCTTCTAGGTCCTGCACCCACACATGCGAGGGTTAGATTCTGAATTCACAAGGATGCTGTGTGTCATGACCATTTCTTATTTTCAGCAGCTGGATGACATTTTTTATGTCCCCAAGAACTTTGAACAAACTGCTAAGTAATTACATTCTGACCAAAATGTATAATGCCACCAGGTCTTTCATTTATTTATTTATTTTTTATTTTGCCTCTGCTCTCACTGACAATGGGAGCAATCCCTCAATCAGAAGTGAAGTGTGGGCTTGGGTTGCAGCTCAGTGGTAGAGCACTTGCCTAGCACGTGTGAGGCACTGGGTTTGATCCTCAGCACCACATAAAAATAAACAAAATAAAGGTAGTGTGTCCAATTACAATTAAAAATATCTAAAAAGAAGTGAAGGGTGAGGTTTAATGACTTTATGTATAATTTAGTTTTCTGCATTATACTTCTTCACTTTTTGTTTTGTATGAGTTTAGGAAAGTACAGCAGTTTGTCAGGTCTATGAAGACATCAAATATTTACACCTGTTTCAGCTCTCCCTTTTTCCCTACAACTTCTTTCATTAGAACTGTGCACTCAAGTTAAGTTAGCTGTTGTAAAATATTATAAAAGTTCATCATGGGAGGCAGCAGAGGCTATTGTAGTTTGCACTGCTTCCCAAATTAAAACTTTTAGGAAACCTTGGTTGTTGCACACATGTTGTCTTTATAAAGAAGTCAGGCAGCTCTTTTTTCATTATATCCACTTGAGATTCATTTAGGCAGTTTCTTAGATTAGTGGAGTATGTACTGAAGAAACAGCTTTTGGGGTTTACCAAAACAAGCTAAAGAAACTCTGTGCCACGCATTCAGAATGCTGAAATGAAGAAAAATTATATCCCAAAAAACCAAAATCCCATTTTGTAGATGTGCTGATATCCATACCCATTTCCATATCCATGTCCCTCCATCCTACTTCTCCCTCAACTCACCTGGATTTAAGAGCATAATGATGTATTGATTTTTCCATTAAATCATTGTTATTGAAGTCTTTCAAAGTACTTAACTGTGCTATAAACAAAAAATATATTTTAGTGTTCTGCCAGAGTAAGCACCAAAAAATATTTTTAAAGGGTGACTTTTATTAGCATTCCTATAACAATCAGTGAAATATTTCACTATGAAAAGAGGACTCTAAACACAAAAATATACACATGCACAAAAGCTAACATGCTTCAAAGAATCTTGACCACTTTAAACTTTGCCTTTACCCTCAAAGATATTAGTTTGATTCTTAAAGTTTGTACAATTGGGAGACTGACTTAAAGAAATATTTTCATCTACATATTAAGCACTGGCAAGAAATTGTAGCATCTCATCTCCACTATACATTGACCTGAGCACATATGCCCTGCTTAATGTAAACAAAGTATTACAATGGTTTAAGTGCAATATGACTTTTCTTTGATTCACAATGCCAAAGGAAAAATATGCATAGATCTTGCATGGCCTTCCTCTACAATACCTCTTCAGTACCAAACAGAGCACATCTATGCTGAAGTCTGAGAGTCAATGCTTTCAAATAAAGTGAAAGTCATACAAATGAAACAAACTCAACTAGGTCACTGAACATGATAAACATTCTCATATTAACATCCTACAGTCAATTTTTTAATTCCCAACATTTTTACCATTTCTTTATATTTGGGGAAAATTAAGAATAAAAATGATTATTTCTTGACAAATCTCTAAACATTATGTTTCCTATTCCTGTTACTCACAATTAGGAGTGAAATGTCATGCTTCCTCCTGCTATCTGACATACCTAGATGCCTGGCTCTTACCATTTCTCTGTTTCCTCTACCCCTATAGGTTTATAAGCCCAAAGTACAAGGGAGATGGGGAGAAAGAGTCTACTTCCAGGCTGTACCCAAAGTATGGCATTTGCCTTAGAGCTAGCTGCTCTGAGTTTAAGTTCCATCATCCCTCACAGGTTGGAGACATGGAAACCAAACTCTCTAAGCCTCAGTTTCCTCAGGTACATAGCGAGTGGGGCTGTAGTGAGTCTTCAAAGAGAAAATACATGGATTAGCTTAACACAGTGCCTGGATCATGCCTGATGCTCAACAATGCTAGTTACTATGATGATAAATATGTTGGCTACCCTCACCAGCACTATGAAAAAATCTACTACATTGTATAAACATTTTTAAAATGAAGAGATTTTAACTGGCTGTTAAATTTCTGTATAACTGGCTTGTATTAACATATCACAAGAAGGTTCTACAAGGAGCTCCCTGTCCAAAATGGTCAACTGCCAATGCCTACTGATGTTAAGCACAGGAATAGACACTGTGAATTCCACACCAAAGGGTAAAAGTTCTTCTACTAGAAAAATATGCAGCCAATTCATAATACTCAAGAGATAGATAGCAAATGTTACAGAGAAGTACATAAACAGAGGCTAGATCCAACCACAATTGCTCTGATTTGCTGCGATCATTTGGAGAAAGAGGACATCATGGAGGGGCTGAAGGATTGCATGGTCAAGGCTTCAATGAGTAGGAAGGACTTGAGCTGGTCTTAGGAGAATTGAGGAGAAGAGCTAGGAAAGATGAAAGGGAAAAGAAATGGGCTCCATGCAGAGGCAAGGGATTCCAGCAACAAAGACAGGGGCATGGAATGAGGGAAAGGAAGGAGATGTCTGACCTAAGTGAGAGATTGTTCATCACAGAACAAGGGGATCCAAGGAGAAGTGGGACAGAGCTCACCAATCAGGGGCCATAAACACCCAGTGCTCTAGGCATTGTGGGCTCCTAAGCACAGGGAAGTGAATACTATCTCAATGAGACTCCCAAATGGTCATGGTACAATAATGGAATCAATCAGATGTTGGTGCAATTTCTCTGGAGGTGATTTTAAAATGAAGGGACCAGTTCTGGACCTCAGCAAAAAGATCTATGTTTATCTTTATGCATATACACAGATGTGCACACATAATGTCACTGTCATGATGGCCCCATTAAATTCACATCAATTCCCTTTCATAGATAAGGAATTGGAGGTTTGGAGATGTAAACAAGAAGGGAAAGGGAAACCAAAGGCAACCATAGTGGAGTGTACCTTGGGCAGAAGAAGGAGCTCTCCTGGAAATATCTTGAGATGTTCAGACTTTCTGATCTTATTCATGCCTCAGTTGCAAAATAGAATAATTCCTTTACTTGTCTGCCAAGCTCTGCACAAAGGAGAGGCTCTTGGAACCACTGAAGTGTTTACATGTTCATTACTATCCTCCTCATAAATCAAGTAGACATAAGTGAAAGAGGGATGCTTTGATTTTTTATTACATATTTAATCAACATTTTTAAATGTAGTGCTAATTTTTATGCACTTTATTACTACACCTCCCAATTGCCAAATGCAGAAGAAACATGATTGGAGGTTAAAAGGAGGATCACACAAGTCCCATAAATTAAGTGACACTCCCCTAGTGATCCTGCATCCTGTGATGCTAGAATGACATCCAATGTCAATCAAAATCCCTCCTTGATTAATTATGTTATGAAGAACTTGCATAACATAATAGTTCTTGACAATGATATTGGAGGAACATTCCCCGGGAACAGAAAACTCTTGACTCTCACCCGCCCTCATTCAAAGTTCTTCAGCTTTGCTTAACAGGGTTCTGGTACTTATAATAGTGCCTGTGTTATGTCTCTAAAGCTCTGAATATCTGATAGTACTTTTGAGAGCCCTTGATGGAAAAGAGGTTTGAGGTCTAATTATTTAACAAATGCTTAGGAGGATGTCAGTCTGAAAAATGGTCTTCCAAGAGCAACACCTGCACAACTCAGGCACTAATTAAATCATTCTGACATAATGGCCAGTTCACAAGAATCATGACAGATACTACTCAAGCAATTTGGGAGGGAAAACTATTGGAAAGAGTCACATGGGAAAAGCACTGAAAAAATCAATCATTTATTTTATGGGAACACTGAAGTCAAATATAGACTTAAAAAAAAAAAAACACTAAAGTTACCAGACCAATGCAGTAGTCATAGCTAAAACTCAAACACATAAATATAAAAGTTTTTATTTTAGAATATATCCACTTCCATGTTCAGAGTGGCCTACCCAGAACACTTTAAAATGGTTAGGAGGTCAATAATATTTTGAGATCTGTGCCAACCTATAAACAAGAAACCCACCATGGAAATAAAACGTCAAAATTCTAAACAAAGTAAAAACCACCAAAAACTCCATGAAATATTTACTTTCCACCAACAAAGGATGAAAAAGCATGGAAAGGAATAATTCCAGTTAGTCAGTTGTAACTACAGGCATGAGCACCAAACCCACTCATTGCTCTTGAGTACAGTGACAATGGTTTTGAGCATATGGGAGCAGGTCACCTGCCATTCTTTGCAGAAGAGGTGCAGGATGGAGATGAAAACATTATTATACTTCCTCTTCCAGCCTGCACTGCCATTTGAAGGAAAAATGAGCAAATTCTATGGTAATTTTTGGCAAAGAACTGTTCCATTAGCTTCTGATTATGTGTCCAGCTTCATTGTCTCTTCCTTTCTGCTCACGTTGCTTCTAAATATTGGCTATCTGGAATTGCAAATGTAACTATTTTTTGTGGTGCTGGGGATTGAACCCAGGGCTTTGTGCATGCTAGGTAAGCACTCTACCAACTGAGCTATATTGCCAGCCACATAAATGTAACTCTTAAAAGATTCATATACCAAGGATTCCTACTGTACCTGATGAATTCCCCCAACCTCTGATGACTAGGAGGATGTTTCCACAGAGAAGATCTTGTTTATAAGTTAGAGGTTTAAGACAAAGTTCTGAAGGTGCTGTAATGGAAGGAGGAGAAGGAAGAGCAACTGCATAGGGAGGTGCACAGTCCTGGCTGTAGTCCAGGCTGTAGGGCAGTGGTAAAAGAGGAAAAGAGGAGGCAACTGAGCAGAGGGAGTGGAATTTAGACCCCTGTTTTTCAGAACCACTGTAATTCATAGAGGACAACCTAGCTGGCCAGAGGCTCACAAAAATGTTCGAATTCTAGAGAGATCCATGTAATACAGGGAAATCAAACAGATGTCCACCCCATTTTATATGTACATGGGTCAAGTAGCCAAACTGGAAGATGAACACAGACAAAGGGGTCTGCCATCAGATGAGGGAAATACAGCAACCACTACTACTAGAAAGTATCTCTGATAATGGGAGCAACAGGTGATGGTGCCTGCGTGTGACTACAGTTATTAGTAACCAACAGCACAAGGCAAAAAGGACCATGTTCAAGAGAAACAAGGCCACCAATGGTATTGGCCTGCACTCTTGGAGCTGTGTGGAAACCAGGAAGAAGAAAAGATTTTAGGATGTAAGAAAGACACAATTTCTGATGGTTTCCTAAGTACTTCTATGAGAGAGAATGAGAGGGATGGTGTGGGGATAGAGACCAAGATTTTTTGACCTTTCAAAACTTAGTATTAAATTGAATTAATTCTAGATTTTTAAACTCAATTGTGTGTGTTAACATTTCTATAGTGACTAGTAAAAGAAAATAGAGTACATAATCTCCAAATCAGTAGAGAGACAAACAGAATGAGAAAAACAAAACTCAGCCAGTAACTAGGTTAGGTGGAAGGAGAAGTATAATAAAATACAGAGCAGACACAAAATATAATAGGGTGATGGAAATGTATTCAAATATGTGAGGAATCACCACAAACTGTACTGTAAGACTCCACTGAAATACCAGTCCAGCTACAGTAGCGCCTCCACCACCTCTTTACTGTGGTTTTTCTTTCTGCAGTTTCAATTATCAGCAGTCATCTGGAGTCTGGAAACATTAAATGGAAAATTTCAGAAAGAGATCACACTCACCTAAATTTTATTACAGGCAATTGTTACAATTGTTATACTTCATTATGTCATTATTAATCCTTTACTGTATCTAACTTATAAAATAAATTCTATACATAAGTATGTATGTACAGAAAAAGTAGTTACGCATAGGGTTAGGTACTCTGTGGTTTCAGGCATCCCTTCGGGTTCTTGGAATAGCTACATAGATGAGGAGGAACAACTCTATACACTATGTATTAGAGAAACAAGTTATAGTTAGGTTGAAAAAAAATCCAGAGAAATAATGATTAGAAGGAAATTGGAACAGTTATATTGAAATTAGACAAAATATAAAAGAAAAACATTACAAAAGACAGTGTTATCACTATTCAATGAAAAAAGATTCAATTCATTCAGAAGAAATGATTCTAAACTTGTATTTAACTAACAATTTAGATTCAAAATATATGACTTAAGTTAGCTCTTTTGGTAACTGATAGATTAAACACACAAAAGTCAGTAAGTATACAGAAAATTTACACAAAATATGTAAGAAAACCGAGCATGTAAAAAGTTCTAAATAGTGTTCATGTATTTTAAAAATTTTCTATGATTATAATTCAATTAAGCTGGAAACAATAGACAAAAAGATAAAAAAGTCCTTCCCATGTTTCTAAACCACCCATAAGTCAGAGGATAGACCACAAAAAAAAATTTAATGACAATAGAAATACTGTTTATCTAAACTCTTTGGGTAACTGCTACTTACAGAAAAAATTGATACACATAAATACATATGTTAGAAAAATAATGACTGAAAATTAGTGTCTAGCACTGCATTTAAACATAGGAAAAGAACAAACTCAAAGAATATAAACAAAAATTAATAAAGAGCAGAAATAAAATAAATTTCTAAAAATGAGAGATCTCACTCCATTTATGTATGATCTAACAAAATGCATAAATGCATTCTACAGTCATGTACAACTAAATAGAACAAAAAATAAAAAATAAAATAACAAAGATAGTGTCTAATAAAACTGACAAACTGATAATAGTAATATTTAAGGAAAAAGAAGTCACAATTAAGTGATATTAATGATTACCAAGGGAAAAAGGAACATGAGTACTGACAAATTAAGAAGACCAGAAGAGTATTAATAAATCCATGCTTTTAAATAAAAAAGACAAAATATACAGATTCCTGTGAAAATATTAACTGTGAATATAAACCCAAGAAAAACTAGAAATCAAGAATAGTACTGAAAAAATTAGTAATGAATACATTAGCAAAAGGAAAATATCACATCTAGTGAGTTCTACAAGTGTCTTCTTGCATAAATTCTTTTAGGAGAATAGAAAAAATACAGAATGCAATTTCACTCATTTTAGAAAGCAAACATTTTTATTCTAAAACTGGAAAGTGAAAATATAAGAATGGTACTAGTTATTGTTTAGATATTAGGAGTTCCCCAAAAGCTCATGTGTGAGACAATGCAAGACTATTCAGAGGAGAACTGATTTGATTATGAGAGCCTTAAACCAATCAATGAATTAATCCCCTAATGATGATTAACTGGGTGGTAACTGTAGGCAGGTGGAATGTGGATGAGGAGGTGGGTCATTGGAGGTATATATTTGTTGAGCTGAACCTAGTCTCTTTCTTCTTTCTGATCATCATGTGAGCTGCTTCCCTCCACCACACTCTGTGCCATAATGTTCTGCCTCACCTCTAGTCCTGAGAAATGGCTGTCTATGGACTAAGAACTCTGAAACTGCAAGCCCCTAAATAAACTTATCCTCCTCTAAAATTTTCCTTGTCAGGTCTTTAGTCACAGCACCAAAACTTGACTAAAACAATAATGAACAGACTAGACCCATAAATGAACTTGAATAAAAATCATTGGTAAACTGCATTTGGCAATGCTTTATGTAGATCATGATCATTAAAATATATGTATTTTTTCTCTGTATGAATAATTAACTCACCATGCTGAAATATTAAACAGGATGAAACAAATAATTTTATTATATCTTAATAAATGCTGAAAAAGAATTCTATAAAACACAATATCTATCCATGGTGAAAAGTGTGAATACATCAGGAATGGAAGGGAATTGCCTTACCCTAATTATAACTGACAGTTGATCACTTAAAGCCTTCCTTCCTTAAAATCAGGACCTAGTCAAGGATGCTTGTCAACCTAAGTATTCGGGGATGGGTTTGGTGCTGGGAATGTAACTGAAGACATCACATGTGCTAAGCATGCACTCTGCCAATGAGATATACCCTGAGTATTTTATTTCATATACATACATGAACTTACCACCACAGTCAGGTTGGTTAACACATATATCACTGCAGTTATCACTGGGGGGGTAATTTAAGATCTATTCAAGTTTTAGCAAATTTCAAGCATAAAATACATATTAATAACTATAGTCATTTAATATCTCTGAGCTTTTGCTTTCTCCTCTTCCCAAACCCAGGATAATTGTTTACTTCATCTCTTAAAGTTGTGTCAGTGTCACATATATTTTTTACTCACTGGGGACCCACAGATAGCAACTGTTGATTTTCTTCTCCAGGAGCTAGCAGTTTAGGTAAGAGACAGACCAAGACATGTTCTGGTCTCGTCTCCTCTAGTAGGGATAAGGACTGGAACCAGTACCCTGAGCAGGGGTGGTCAATACAGAGGAGAGTCAGATTAGGCTTTGGAGAGGAGGTAACTCATTCAAAAAACTGAATCTTGACAGATAATTTTTGTTCAGGGAATGCATGTAATACGGGATGTGTGTGATTTGTTGTTAGGGAGGTCAGTTATGTGATAGAGAATTACAAAGAGAGAGACTGATGTTCCAAGAGGATAGCTGAGGACTGAGTAGGTGGTCCTGACTTGGAAATGAGAAATGTTTTATTATCAGAGAGGAGAGGATGGAAGAAGTGGAAAGGAAGATTGAGCTAGTCTGGATGACCTTAAACTCCATACTAAGGAGTGACCTAAGGAAGGATTTGGTAAGAAGGAATGCAGTCACATAGAAGAGTCTGAGAAGGCCTGGGTCACTGGTAAAGTCAATGTGGGACAGTGGCAGGAGGACACTTGAGGAAAAGGTCCTCTTCCTTGGGTTGAGTTATGATACTGCTAAACTTTAGGGCATGAAGAATAGGGGTCTTGTACATGACATCTGATGATTTTCATTAGAAATAGGATTTAGAGAAATCAAAAACAGTCCTTTGTAGAAGAACAGAGTTTATAGTGACTAATCAAAGCAATTAATGACAATAACACTGTTTAAAGTCTCATTAAAGAAAATTATAGAACACTACAAATTGAAAAATGAACTAAGCATGGAAGGGCTCTGACAATTTATTATAAATATCTAATTATATGATTTTAAATCTGTTTTCATAAGCCATACAAATGTGTGACTTTATTAATTCTTCTTTTTCAGAAGAACCTTCTGGATCTTTCCCTTTTCTTCTCTCTGCCTTCCCTGCACTATGTCGCTCTCACCCCTTTACCCAGAGCCTTGTGCTGTTCACTTGTGAGATTGTTATATGTTTGGGGGTGTCTTCAGTGTCTGCCAAATGGATGTAGATAATATCTTTGTTTACTGAAACCAGAGTATGAAATGCTTCTCTGAGCTTGGAAAGGAAGGCCAGAAGTCTGCTTAGTGGGTGACTGTGGCTAATTCTTGCCTGGAGCCAGGGAAGACCCAACTTTTTAATCATCTTGTTTTAAGTTCCTGCTATCCCCAGTGGAACCCATGTTTGTCTCTGAAAAGATGAGTGTCAGAGGTCAGAGCTACAGATTACATGAAAGGCCTTAAGTGTCATTTATAGTGGTATCTACATAAATTACCATGGCTCACTCTCCAGTGAGGGTAGGGTCATGTCCTGCATTCCCCTCACACTGACCCAAATGCCCAGAAGCCATTCCTCAGAGTGGAGGGAAAAAGACATAAAAGTTGTGTTGAGAGCAGGGTGGTATCTGTGCTGCTAACTGTCTCAAGGACAAACAGGACTGCTGGGCCCCTGTGCTTACCAAGGTTGTTAAGAGATATTTGTCCAAGGAATGTGCAGCTGCCTGGAGACCTTATCCGTCAAGGACGAGAGCAGGGCCTAGCCCCAATTCAGCTCCTGAATAGTTCACCCCTTCCCTCCCCCCAACTCAGCTCCTGAATAGTTCACCCCTTCCCTCCCCCCTTCTTCCTCTAGGACTGTCCAGTTCTGGCCGGACCCAATGAAAATCAAATAGATTGACCGGACCCAACCAGGGGAGGTTTAGCTGTTCGAATGTTAGCCAATTAGAAGAACACTGTAAAACTGCTTGCTTTTCCTTATAAAAACCCTGCTGACGAGGGCTCGGGGCCTCTCCTAGCGTCGTTGATTAAGGACGCAGAGGACCGGGTTCGAACTCGCTAATAAATGACTCTTTGCCTCTTGCATTGATCGTGGTCTCTGGTGGTCCTTGTGGGATCTCAAGCCTTTGGGCACAACATATGGGGGCTCGTCCGGGATCCCCAAGCCCACCCAGACACCTGATCATAGAGTCATAAGTGACATCTTCCACCGGTGAGTAAGGCATTGCCGTGTGTTTTCTGGTCTGAATTGCCTGCAGGCTCTGGTTCTGGGCTGGCACAGTCCTGGCGGACGCGCTATAGGACCCCAGCAGGGTCTCGGGAGACGTCCCCTCGACCCATCTGGTGACATTTGTCACATCTGAGCAGCAGGTGCTGCATTCTGGTGAGTCATCGCATCTGGTGACATTATTGTCACATCTGAGCAGCGGGTGCTGCATTCTGGCGAGTCATCGCATCTGGTGACATTATTGTCACATCTGAGCAGTGGGTACTGCATTCTGGTGAGTCATCGCATCTGGTAACATTATTGTCACATCTGAGCAGTTTGTGCTGCATTCTGGGTAAATTTGTCACTTCTGAGCAGCTTGTGCTGCACTCTGAGCAGTTTGTGCTGCATTCTGGGTAAATTTGTCACTTCTGAGCAGCTTGTGCTGCACTCTGAGCAGTTTGTGCTGCATTCTGGGTAAATTTGTCACTTCTGAGCAGCTTGTGCTGCACTCTGAGCAGTTTGTGCTGCATTCTGGGTGAATTTGTCACTTCTGAACAGCGTCTGCGCTGCTTCTGAGCAGCTTCAGTATTGCATTCGGACGACTGGCCGCATCTGGTTAACTCTTTGTCCCATTTGGGCTTTGTGTGGCACCTGGGAAACTACAAAATACCAGCTAGCCAATTTTTGATTTAGCATGCTACGTGTCTGTCTGTTTGTGTATTGTACTATATGGTCTTTACTCTTGCCTTCTATTAAATTCTTCATTGTGTTAATCCGATCTTAGGCTTAGGGATACTCATTGCAGGGTACTTTTACAGTCCTTCTCCTTGTTCCTGAGAGATTTGTTTACTCCAATTCCTCTAGGCAGAGAGCTCAGCAGCTCCATTCCTCAAAAGTAGTAAGAAATAATGTTTTGTGATCTTCTGCATTCAAACCTAACCTGATTTCTCAACCAGGAAAAAAAGGGTTAAAAAGTCCTGGGTAATCCTCCCTCCCCCTTCCCTGGCCTTCCTGAAGTCTGCATTGGAATGTAAACTGCAGCAGTCTCAGCGGGAAAGGGGGGGGGTAACCTGAAGAAAAGAAAAAAAAAAAAGGTGTCCATTTAAACTTCTGGGCTGGTACACAGAACTAACTTATTTTCTAGGATTCTTCATTTGTTTTGTTTTTCTTTAATGCTGTATTTTTGAGCTCATAATTTTGATCTTGCATACCTAGGTTAATGATTTTTTTTGATCAGTTCTATTTTTTATTCAACTAGAGTTTTTGAACATCTGTTACATTGCAATGGAGATAAAGTTACAAGGTCTTATCAAAACTGAGCGCTCCTAAAATTAAAATTTAAAAATGGATCCAAATACTTTTATTCACGTGATTTAAAAGGGTTCAATTTAAATTGGGTAAACTAATAAAAGTAAAATGTCTTTGAAAATAACTCATAAGTCTCTAGGTGGTCAAACTAATGGAATGTTGATGTTAAACAATGTCTAATATCAATTGTTTCTAGGACTTTTCTTCAACAGGAAAAAGACAGCAAATACTGTTCAGGACACCTGCCTGCTTTCTTGGTTTTTACAAAATAAGTGAATTAGAGTTAACATGTATGGGATTACTCAAATGTGTTTGTTGGTGACATCTGATTAATTTGCAAAATTAAAATGCTCATTGTTAAATAACATCAAGTACTCTTAACCCCTCAAATTCCATGGGGCATCATACTTAAACATTATTGGCGTTTTCATAGGTTGGTAAATTAAAAAGAGTTTAAAATTGCTTTGTGTCATTACTAAAAACAAGGTTATTAAGAGTTATGTTCTAACAGATAAAACCTCAACTCGGAGAGTGAGTGTTCCATCTGCTCCCTTACCACTTCCCCCTACTCCCCCTCCAGTTCTGCAAAGCTCCAAGGAGCTCTTAGACTTGGATTTAGAGCTACCATCTCCCCTTTCACTGTGTTTCAGTTAGAGTTGTTTCAGAATGTGAACAGAAAGGGGTCAACAGGTAGGGAAGAGAGAATAAAAGGTTCTGGGTTTGGAAATATATTTAATAAAAAGGAAAAAAAAATGTTTCTGGGTAAGAAAGTGCCTGTGTGATGGAATACATGAGGGTCTAAGTAAGTGCTAAGAAAGTCTGTGTGTAAGTAAAGGGCAAGTTTCAACAAGTCTGTGTGTAACTAAGTTGGTTGTGTGTATGTGAGACAGCTAAAGCTATTTAAGATTTTTCCTAAGGTGAAATACTAATGTTCTGATATAAGCCAAAGTTTAAAATATATGGTAAAATAACAAGGATTTCTTAGAAACACTAATTTACTCTTAACTTTGTGTCTATTAAGTTTTATTTTTTTAAAACAATTAGTCTTAAAAATTGGGGTTTATACAATTATGGTTAAACAACTGTTAAGAGTATTGTACTGTGTTACAGAGTCTAAATTTTTCTTTAAAAACTAAATTTAGTAAGATTAAAGTGTCAAGGTAACTGTGAAATGGTCACTCCTTGTATATTAAATGTATTCATATTTTCCAGGTATACAAGTTTTTAAAGCAGGAAATCTGTCAAGCTGCTATTCTCCAGAATAAACTTGTCTGTACTGGTAATATTAAACTTAAAGAGTAAATTTTATTGGGGATTTATTTCTATCATTTAATGTTCTATTATGGGACATATTATCAGTAAGGTATATGTAAAATTGGTTACTTATTTCACTGAGATAAAAATTTAAATGTAAATGTATATCTAAAAGTTAGTGACAGCCTGATTTGTTTAAAGGTTCATATTGTAGAAGGTGAAAGCATTTTGCTACACAAAAGAAAAGTTAAAAGCTCTCTCAGCCTTTCTTTGATTGATTCCTGTTTTGGATATAATGTTAGACTGTGTTAACTAATGTTCATATGGACCTAGAAATCAATATATGTAAACTTCTTAAATTGACATTTAAGAAAGAGTATAATGCATTATAGCAAAAATGGGACAACAATGACTGAGATTGGGGTCCCTGACTTCATGACTGTAGCATGCCTGGTGCCTGGAAGTGTTCCTGTGTAGGAGCACAAGATGCCTAACTGCTGTGGCAGTAACCTCCCTGGGGAGGCTCTGTACAGGAGTCCTATCAGCTCTTACATTGATATCAGGCACACAGCTCCTGGGCAGAAAGAAATTGTTTTGCTAGATAACCAGTGTTTCATCAGTTCCCTTCTCTAGTACCTGCCCACCTTACAGTAACTTTGGACAGTGGACTTATTTGAGAGCTACACAGAGTTCCTAACATTGTACTTTGCAGTTGTGGGAAAAAGTTGCATAGATGCTCTAGTCTCTGTAACTCCCCTGAAAACAAAGAATAATGCTTACATAGTCTTTAACTTAATAATAAGACATGTATAAATGTTGCTAACATAACTCTTTAGATCTACATTTCCATCAGAGAACAGAGCTCCATCTGATCTCAGCTTAATCTTCAAAATCTGTGTTTATAAACCTTTATTTTCTAATACTCCTTTGACCCTCACTGAACTTGAAAATTTGGTCATGCTGGTCATGGCAAAAGGGGCAAAAATTAGTTGTAGGATTAGAACACTTAAGATCTATAAAGAGTCACGCCTTACCTGAGATAAGGCTCTGCCTCCCACCTTACTGCATGTTAGAGTGACTCCAAAATAAGTCAGACTTCAGCTTATTTAAAGTTATAATCAAAAGATTGGTTTTTTGTTGTAAAATTACTATGATCTCAAATAGGAAATATAATGTGGTTCTCAGTCAAAATTCAAGATAGCTATTATACAAGCAGAATATATTTTTACTCTTGCTAATTTCATTTTGTAAAACTGTTACCTGTTAATGTTTTGCAGAAATAGCTGCTTCAAGAACACGCAACCTAGGTAACTTGTGATAATAAGCCATCACCTAACAGATAGTGGTAACAGATATCAGAACAGATAGTGGTAATTTCCAGAACTAATGCAGACTCCAGTTAGATAAAAGGGTAAATAACTGTAAAGTTATGGACATTAAAGTTAAAGCCCAGTACTCTTACTTTATGACTGGTGAAACTGGCTTGCTGGATGATTAAGATCAAACTTAGAGATTGGAATTAAATACAGAAGGCAAGATAGGCCAGTATTTGGATCTTTTGTCCTCAGTCAGCCTGAACCCACGAACAAGAGAACTTCTCTAAGGAGCTTTGCAACTCTGTGTCACACAACCTCCTGATCAAGGAGATTGTTGAGACTAGAGGATGAAAATCGCTCAGTGCATCTGCTGCAGAGGAGGGTCATGGAAAAAGGGAGACACCCCTTAATGCTTCCAAAGGAAGTCACCTCATCAAGGAGACCCTGCCTAACCAATGGTACTGGAGGAGCTAAGAAGCTGCTCTTAAGTTCTCTACAAGTGGCCCCTGTGGGAACTCAGCTGACTCTTTAACAAGACAGGAACCAGGTCAATTTGACCAGCTTGATCTTAGACACCCAGCAAAACAGTGAAAACCAAAATATAACCATTCTTGGGCATTTAAGAGAAATAACAGTTAAATGTAACTTAAGATGTACACTTGTGTTAGTCCACTAGAATAAAAACTGGAAGCTACAAATGAAAGAAAGATTCTTCAGCAAATGTGCCTGATAACTATCAAGAGAAACTGCCAGAGTCAGAAGTTTTTAGTCAGTTTAAGGCCTGCAGATCTTCCTAAGCTATACAGGTAGACTTGATCTATGTTTGCTCGTATGATTACCTAGCCCTAAGTAACAGAAGTATAGAGCTCTCTACTAAACACAGGTTATACCAATAAAGGAATATTTTACAAAAATCAGATGACATTAAGTAACTTAACTATATTTTTGGGGATATCTATGACATTAAAAGTTACATGTTGTGTTTACATTCCTGATAACCTGGACAATGTTAAAGTTCTCAAATAAAGGCCTTGTCCTTTCCAGCCTTTGCTAGGTCTAGTTATGGGAACAATTTCTCAGTTCTTCCACCTCCTGGTGAGAGATTAACTTCTGTCATTTTCATGATACTCAGTGGCATGCTCCAGATGCTGCAACATTTACTTTGTACTAATTTCATTTCAGTACTCATGTCTTTTTGTTCTTCTATCATAGAAGCACCTACCCCCAGATGAGTTTACAGCCTGCTCTTCCCCAACCAGACTTCTACCTTGGACCCCTCAGTTGACCCGATTTTAAAAAGGGAACTCCAAACTGCTTGCCCCACGCTGCCCACTTCCAGCTCGAAGAAATCAGATTGGTCATCGCCCATTTTCCCTACAGCAGTGAAGGAGTTCCTAGTATTAGAGGGGTAAATGAAGTCAGAATAAGGACAGGTAGTTAGTGTAGAAATAGGGAATTGGGTCAATTTGAGGAAATGAAGCCATGAAGCCATCTGCCTTTGGAAGTTGGAGACTGCCCCTGGAAGAATAAAATGTCAAGAATCTCCGGAGCTCATTAATTACCAAATTTACCTGACTTTAAAGACTGTAAGCAAGGAGGTCTATGTGCAGCTCTGGGAGAAAAATGTTGGTTTTATGCTAATCATTCTGGAGTAGTGAGGGAATCCATGGCAAAAGTCAGAGAAGGACTAACAAACAGAAAGAATGGAAAGCTAGTCAGAACTGGATTGAATCCTGGTACAATTTTTCCCCTTGGTTAACTACTCTGGTGTCCACTACAGTGGGACCCCTAATATTGTTGTTACTAGCTTTAACTATAGGACCTTGTATAATCAATAAGTTAATTGCTTTTGTTAAAGATAAAATAAATACAGTACAGCTAATGGTGCTAAAGGCCCAATATCAGCCCATTAAGCAGCAAGAATTAGAACAGTAGAGACCCAAGATTGGCTCTCTAAATGTTCTTGGAAAGGGGGGATGTTGAGAGCAGGGTGGTATCTGTGCTGCTAACTGTCTCAAGGACAAACAGGACTGCTGGGCCCCTGTGCTTACCAAGGTTGTTAAGAGATATTTGTCCAAGGAATGTGCAGCTGCCTGGAGACCTTATCCGTCAAGGACGAGAGCAGGGCCTAGCCCCAATTCAGCTCCTGAATAGTTCACCCCTTCCCTCCCCCCAACTCAGCTCCTGAATAGTTCACCCCTTCCCTCCCCCCTTCTTCCTCTAGGACCGTCCAGTTCTGGCCGGACCCAATGAAAATCAAATAGATTGACCGGACCCAACCAGGGGAGGTTTAGCTGTTCGAATGTTAGCCAATTAGAAGAACACTGTAAAACTGCTTGCTTTTCCTTATAAAAACCCTGCTGACGAGGGCTCGGGGCCTCTCCTAGCGTCGTTGATTAAGGACGCAGAGGACCGGGTTCGAACTCGCTAATAAATGACTCTTTGCCTCTTGCATTGATCGTGGTCTCTGGTGGTCCTTGTGGGATCTCAAGCCTTTGGGCACAACAGTTGGTCACATTTTCCATTGGCCCTCCTGGAGGTTACAGGCTGATTCTTCCCCCATGTACCTGTATCTTTTCTAAATGTTAACAATGGAAGAAATTGGAAGCAGCTTCAATTACAAACCCAGAGCACTGGGACAATGTATCATCTTAATTATGTATCTTGGAACCACTTACACTATTGGCTCTTGGGAATTACTGGTTCTTAATCCACAACTGTTGTTTTCAAGAAGTTGAAGGGAGGCATTTCTAGGAGTGTTCCAATAAGGCTGAGCGCCTTTGGGAGAGATTATCTTGGAAATTTTGACAAAGACTAAATGACTTAACTATATACACCTCACTTTAATTTTTTAAAGTGTCAAAATATATGTGAGTGAAGAGTCCAAGTTTGTAGAGACTGATAAAATCATAGAAGACAGATAGTGACTGCTAGTGTGATATCGTAGACTTGCAGAGCTACAGTGACCCATAGGAACACCCTGCTTTCCACTTGTCATGGTTTTTCTGGATCCTGTTTTTATTTTAGGGGAGGGGGTTTAGCTATGTAATGAACTCTTCTTTTTATCATTTGCAGAGCATTTCCTCAACCAGCTCTTACAAATATATGCACCATGTAATTATTTATTATGAGAACACTAAAGTATACTAAAATATGTCTTTTAGTTTTATCCCAAACTGTTATTTTCTTATGCTTGCAATGCTTACCTACATTGGGTTTTCATCTACTTAATTAAATTAATATTCAGTTCTTCCACTAGATAGTACAGAGACTAGGAAGAGGTTTTTTTTTTTGTTTTGTTTTGTTACCCATATCTTCATGGGCTCTTTTGTGTTGTCCTCAGCTATATGTCCAGTTCTTACACTTGTTTATTTTTACCTACTAAATGTTTCCTGTCCAGTATTAACAAATTTTTTGCTCAATAAGACATGGTAACAGCTCTTTCCAATTACCAGTGTCTAGTTAAAATCCTTGCCCTTAACAACATTGGAAAATGTTACAGGAAATTTTAGGGTTTACAGCTGGCTATTGTTCACTTATTCATTTATCAACAGGTGTCTTTAGATCACCAATTGTACTCAAGTCTTTGTGCTAGGACTGTGACAAATGTTGTCTAGAAATGTCCAGGGTACTCTATAAACCTATGCCAGGAGGGACTCTCTGCACAGGAACCAGGTCAGTCTTCCTGAGAATGTTATATGGAATCTGAGACCTGAAAGAGATGTCAGAAATGATACACCAGGGTGCCCATCAGGTTCATTAATGAATGGAAAAGTGCTGTGGGTTCATTAGGTAGAAAAGCAACTTACAGAAAAGTCTAAAGATACATACATAGTGGTTATCTTAGTTAATAAAATTGAAAACTCTCACGGGAGGCTTGGCCAGCACTCAGCAGCATTAATTAGATTTATGGGCTTAATGTTGAGGGTGACTATCTTCCTAGGCTAAACAGTATGGAAAATGTATGTAAATGTAATAGGAAATGCAGAAGAATCACACAATGAGTTTCATAATTTTGTTTCTGAATATCATTTAGTACCTCCAACAAAATTAAGTGTGCAATGAATGTTTATTGAATTGAACCTCATCCTTTTCTTGCAGGCAGAAATAATTATCACCTGAAAAGTTTTACAGACACAAAGATGCAGACCCAAGACCTGTGCTAACTAGTCAGACATGTCAGGAACAGAATTTTGAATTTATATTCTTATGCCTAAATAAAAGTTACATACCATGACCCTTCCATAGAGTGAAGAGGCATAAAAGAATACCCTGACATTATCCTAGAATCAACCATTTATTTATTTATTTATTTTAATGAGAAGAGATATTCAGAAAGATTACTTCAAATAAGACTTGGCCACAGTTCAGACTCCTTCAGGAAAGTCACTGTGGTGCCTCCTTGCAACACTTCTCTAGTGTCTCATCCCTTAGGGTCAATAAGAACAGATCCCCACATGCCCTTTATCCTTTTCATCCATCTCCACCATCAGTCATTGCATTGGCCCATACTTGTGTCTTTCTCAGATCTCTAAACCATGCCCCACACTGGCTGAAAGAGGTTTTACTTTTCTGTTTCACAATCCATCCCAGCCTCATTGCCCTTAACATAAATCCAGACTTCTTTTAACATGCAAGGCCTTCAGCATGTAGGCACTTTTGGGGGCAGCCCCCCACAAGCCTCTGCCATCTTGAAACTATATATTTTTGTCCTACCTTAGCCTATGGGGCTATGTTCCAAGCTCCCCCATGGATACCTGAAACCATGTATTACATTGAACTCTCTCTATGAAGTTATTTTTCCCTATACATACATATCTATGGTAAAATTTAATTTATAAATGAAGTACAGTTAGATACTACTAATAATAATTAATGAAGTAGAACAATTGTAACAATATACCTTAATAAAATTGCCAGCATTATTATTATTATAATTCTTAGATACTGCAACTGTTGATCTGATAACTAAGACAGTTTCTAAGAGACTAATGGTTGGGTAGCATATACAGTATGATCACACTGGACAAAGGAGTTTCACATCCTGGGTGGGGTGGTAAAATATTTTGTCCACCATACTACTCAGAACAATGTATAATTTGAAACTTACAAATTGCTTATTTCTGGAATTTTTCATTTAATAATTTTGTACTGCAGGTAAATGAAATCACAGAAAGTGAAACTGTAAAGGTTAATAGGAGAGCAAATAAGGAGGCAAGTACACAGATTGGCGTACAGCAAGAAGTCTTCCATGGGAAAGCCAGTTCCATTTTTATTATCTACTCCAGGGTTTTATCAAGCTAAATTAGGTTACATTAGTACAGTTAGCTTTGTGCATGTGCAGATCATATAACTTGCTTGCTTCTCAGAGTCCACTAGTACCAAATGGTTTTATAATAAGATAACATCTCTGGGCCTCAAGGAGAGAGGAGTTGCAGAGTGTTTCTCAGCGATTCAATCAGAAGACTTTATTGTCCTGAAGAGTGTGCTCACTCAAGGACTTACGCTTCTCTGTACTTTGACATGGCATGAACATCTACATGAATTAACACACTGCTCAGTGATGGCAGCCCCACTGAGTCCTCAGCCCCTTTAGGACAAGGACTGTCCTCTGTGATTTTACTTCTGTATTTCCAATCCTGGTTCTCTGCCAAAACCTCAATAAGTACTTTTTGTTTGTTTTTATTCTTCATAAAGACAATAAAACTCTAGAAGACTATTGAATGGGGAAAAATAGTACTTGATTTGCACATGGGGTAGATCACTGAGGTTGAGACCCAGTAGATGGGCCCCTGTGGATTCCAGATAGAAAGTAGATTGTTTTCAAGTGAATACTCCCATCTTCTTCCAAGTCTGGGGCTTTAGGTTGGGAGGCAGCTGATTTGACTGCTCAACAGTATTATCTCTTCAGTTCTCTCCAAATGACCCTGGCTTCATTTATAGAAAGTGAAGCCCAGTCTCTCAGATGAAGCAGTTTATACAACTTAATGTCTTAGAAATATTCTATCACACTTTCAAAGAATACTTTGGGCTTGTGTCCTCACCCTGTCTTTGACTAATTGTGTGACCCTGGTTCACCCTGAAAACTCTCTGAGTCTGATTATTTGTAAAATTTTGCATCAAATATGTATCCTTTTCCTATCACAGTATGGTCAGGAGAATTAATACAGGTGGAAATTCTTTGCAAGCTGAGGTTGTAAGAAAGTAAAACCATATTTATCATGATTTTACTACAAAACATGTTGACTAGATTACTGATCAGTCTCTTTTCCTTCCTTTTATGAATATGCTTAGAATTTCTAAACATTGCCTGTTGCCATTACTATTGTTCATTCATTCTGTGAAATCATCAGAGTTGAGGGGACCTGTTGTTCCATCCAAACATCCTGGTCATAAGAGGAGTATTATTGATTGGAGAAGTTACAAACTACAGCTCTTTTCATCAAAGGAAGGTGCAAAGTTGTTAAGCATATAAAAATGCAACCACAGCATGGAGTTGGAGGAGCCTGGGTTCAAGTCTTGCCTCTTATTTGCCTGTGACGTTGGGGCTATTTGTGTAACATTTTGAGATTCATTCTCCTCATCAATTAGAGGCAAGGAATAATATCCAAGGGAAAGGACAGCAGGAGAATGATTGACATGTACACAGTCAGGACAGCCTGTAACATAGCTGGAGTCTGTTCAGTCTTTTCTTAGTGTGAATGCTATCCTGGCTAGTAATGATAGGTGTAAAGTAAAGATAACATAGTAAGCCCTTTATCTTGCACACATCTTGGAACACCTTCTTGGTCCTGGTGTTATATTTCTGAATCTCAATTGTGTTTTTCTGAGCAGACTGTGATAGATAAGTAAAAGGCATGATAATAAAAATGAATTCTAATTGTTTCTTGGGGTGAGGAGGCAGGGCATGCTGGGATTCTGTTTTCTCGTTTATGAAGTGATTTTTAGTCATCCAGAGCAGACTTCCTTGTTACATGTCAATTGCAGTACTTAGGCAGTTGAAGGAACTGAGGTTGGAGCAGGTTAAGAGACTGGCCCACTCTCATCCCAAAACCATAAACTTTCTGAGTAACACTAAACCCTGCACTCAGATTCACAAGCCTCATGACTCACAGGCCCCATCTCCTCCTCCAAACTGGATGCTTCTCTTCTGTGGTTCTCTGTTGTTCCCACTCCCCTTGGTCAGGATACCTCTTCCCTGCTGGTTCTTTTGAAACCAATGTGGTCACACCATCCTTTGCAGACAAGGACTCTGCTTGTCTTTACTCTTTACTATTTACTTTTTTTCCTAATATTTAGGAAACACATTGGAACTTTGTGTTTAGATTATGATGAAGGGAATCCTTGGTGTTTATCCTTGTGACTTAATTCTTAGGATCAGTATTTTCTTTGTGTTATTTTTAAGCTATATTTGTTTCAAGTCAAGTACCATCACAACCTCCTCAGTGTTCAGGCACTAATTTTTTTTTTTTTACAGTTTTTCTTTTATTTATTTATTTATTTATTTTTTTATTGTAAACAAATGGGATACATGTTGTTTCTCTGTCTGTACATGGCGTAAAGTCATACCATTTGTGTAATCATAAATTTACATAGGGTAATGTTGTTTGATTCATTCTGCCATTTTTCCCTTCCCCCCTCCCCTCCCACCCTTCCCCTCCATCTATACAGTCCTTCCTTCCTCCATTCCTGCCCCCCTCCCTAAACCCAACTCCAACCCCAACACTAACCCTTCCCACCCCCCATTATGTGTCATCATCCACTATTAGCGATATCATTCTTCCTTTGGTTTTTTGAGATTGGCTTATCTCACTTAGCATGATATTCTCCAGTTTCATCCATTTGCCTGCAAATGCCATAATTTTATCATTCTTTATGGCGGAGTAATATTCCATTGTATATATATACCACATTTTCTTTATCCATTCATCAATTGAAGGACATCTGGGTTGGTTCCACAATCTGGCTATTGTGAACTGAGCAGCTATGAACATTGATGTGGCTGTATCTCTGTAATATGCTGATTTTAAGTCCTTTGGGTATAGGCCAAGGAGTGGGATAGCTGGGTCAAATGGTGGTTCCATTCCAAGTTTTCTAAGGAATCTCCACACTGCTTTCCAGAGTGGCTGCACTAATTTGCAGCCCCACCAGAAATGTAAGAGTGTACCTTTCTCCCCACATCCTCGCCAACACCTGTTGTTGCTTGTATTCTTGATAATCGCCATTCTAATTGGGGTGAGATGGAATCTTAGGGTGGTTTTGATTTGCATTTCTCTTATTACTAGAGATGTTGAACATTTTCCCATATGTTTGTTGATTGCTTGTATATCTTCTTCTGTGAAGTGTCTATTCATTTCCTTAACCCATTTGTCAGTTGGATTATTTACATTCTTGGTGTAGAGTTTTTTGAGTTCTTTATAGATTCTGGAGATTAGCGCTCTATCTGAAGTATGATTGGCAAAGATTTTCTCCCTCTCTGTAGGCTCTTTCTTCGCATTGCTGATAGTTTCCTTTGCTGAGAGAAAGCTTTTTAGTTTGAATCTATCCCAGTTATTAATTCTTGCTTTTATTTCTAGTGCTATGGGAGTCCTGTTGAGGAAGTCTGGTCCTAAGCCGACATGTTGAAGCTCTGGACCTACTTTTTCTTCTATAAGATGCAAGGTCTCTGGTCTGATTCCGAGATCCTTAATCCATTTTGAGTTTAGTTTCGTGCATGGTGAAAGATATGGGTTTAGTTTTCATTCTGTTGCATATGGATTTCCAATTCTCCCAGCACCATTTGTTGAAGAGGCTATCTTTTCTCCATTGCATATTTTTGGCCACCTTGTCTAGTATGAGAAAATTGTATTTATTTGGGTTTGTGTCCCTGTCCTCTATTCTGTACCATTGATCCACCTTTCTATTTTGGTACCAATACCATGCCATTTTTGTTACTATTGCTTTGTAGTAGAGTTGAAGATCTGGTATTGCGATACCCCCTGCTTCACTCTTTCTGCCAAGGATTGCTTTAGCTATTCTGGGTTTTTTATTCTTCCAGATGAATTTCATAATTGCTTGCTCTATTTCTGTAAGACACATCATTGGGATTTTAATTGGAATTGCATTGAATCTGTATAGCACTTTTGGTAGTATGGCCATTTTGACAATATTAATTCTTCCTATCCAAGAACATGGGAAATCTTTCCATCTTCTAAGGTTTTCTTTAATTTCTTTCTTTAGTGTTCTGTAGTTCTCATTGTAGAGGTCTTTCACCTCTTTTGTGAGATTGATTCCCAAATACTTTATTTTTTTCAAAGCTATTGTGAATGGGAAAGTTTTCCTAATTTCTCTTTCTGAAGATTCATCGCTTATGTATAAAAATGCCTTAGATTTATGTGCATTGATCTTATATCCCAGTACTTTACTGAATTCACTAATGAGTTCTAAAAGTTCTCTGGTGGAATTTCCTGGTTCCTCTAAGTATACCCTCATATCATCAGCAAATAGGGATAATTTGAGTTCTTCTTTTCCTATTCGTATCCCTTTAATTTCTTTGGTCTGTCTAATTGCTCTGGCTAGAGTTTCAAGGACGATATTGAATAGAAGTGGTGAAAGAGGGCATCCCTGCCTTGTTCCAGTTTTTAGAGGGAATGCTTTCAGTTTTTCACCATTTAGAATGATATTAGCCATGGGTTTAGCATAGATGGCCTTTACAATGTTAAGGAATGTTCCCACTATCCCTATTTTTTCTAGTGTTTTGAGCATGAAGGGGTGCTGTATTTTATCAAATGCTTTTTCTGCATCTATCGAAATAATCATGTGATTCTTGACTTTAAGTCTGTTGATATGGTGAATGACATTTATTGATTTCCTGATGTTGAACCAACCTTGCATCCCTGGGATGAAACCCACTTGATCATGGTGCACTATTTTTTTAATATGTTTTTTTATGCGATTTGCTAAAATTTTGTTGAGAATTTTTGCGTCGATGTTCATTAAGGATATTGGTCTGAAATTTTCTTTCCTCGATGTGTCTCTGTCTGGTTTAGGAATCAGGGTAATATTGGCTTCATAGAATGAGTTTGGGAGAGTTCCCTCCTCTTCTATTTTCTGGAATACTTTGAGAAGTATTGGAATGAGTTCTTCTTTAAAATTTTGTAGAACTCGGCTGAGAACCCATCTGGTCCTGGACTTTTCTTTGTTGGAAGACTTTTGATGACTTCTTCTATTTCATTACTTGAAATTGGTCTATTTAAATTGTGTATGTCCTCCTCGTTCACTTTAGGCAATTCACATGTCTCTAGAAACCTGTTGATGTCTTCGAAATTTTCTATTTTGTTGGAGTATAGATTTTCAAAATAGCTTCTAATTATGTTTTGTATTTCAGTCGTGTCTGTTGTGATATTTCCTTGTTCATTCCGAATTTTAGTGATTTGGGTTTTCTCTCGTCTTCTCTTTGTTAGTGTGTCTAAAGGTTTATCATTTTGTTTATTTTTCCGGAGGACCAACTATTTATTTTGTCAATTTTTTGTATTGTTTCTTTCGTTTCAATTTCGTTGATTTAGCTCTCAGTTTAACTATTTCCTGTCTTCTACTACTTTTGGTGTTGGTCTGTTCTTCTTTTTCTAGGGCTTTGAGCTGTAGTGTTATTTATTTATTTTTTGAGTTTTACTTCTTTTATTAAATGCGCTCCATGAAATAAATCTTCCTCCAAGTACCGCTTTCATAGTGTCCCAGAGATTTTGATATGATGTTTCTTTGTTCTCGTTTACCTCTAAGAATTTTTTAATTTCCTTCCTAATATCTTCTGTTGTCCATTCATCATATAGTAGCATATTGTTTAATCTCCAGGTGTTGGAGTAATTTCTGTTTTTTACTCTTTCATTAATTTGTAACTTCAATCCATTATGATCTGATAGAATACAAGGTAGTGTCTCTATCTTCTTTTATTTTCTGACATTAGCTTTGTGGCATAATATATGGTCTATTTTAGAGAAGGATCCATGTGCTGCTAAGAAGAAAGTTTATTCACTCTTGGTTGGATGGTATATTCTATAAATGTCTGTTAAGTCTAAATTATTGATTGTGTTATTGAGATCTATGGTTTCTTTATTCAATTTTTGTTTGGAAGATCTGTCCAGTGGTGAAAGAGGCATGTTAAAATCACCTAGTATTATTGTGTTATGGTCTATTTGGTTTCTAAAATTGAGAAGGATTTGTTTAACATACATGGATGAGCCACTGTTTGGGGCATAGATGTTTATGATTGTTATATCTTGCTGATTTATGCTTCCCTTAAGCAGTATGAAATGTCCTTCTTTATCCCTTCTAACTAACATTGGCTTGAAGTCCACATTATCTGAAATGAGGATGGATACTCCAGCTTTTTTGCTGAGCCCATGTGCATGGTATGTTTTTCCCCATCCTTTCACCTTTAGTCTATGGGTATCTCTTTCTATGAGGTGAGTCTCTTGCAGGCAACATATTGTTGGATCTTTCTTTTTAATCCAATCTGCCAGTCTATGTCTTTTGATTGATGAATTCAGGCCATTAACATTCAGGGTTATTATTGAGATATGATTTGTATTCCCAGTCATTTGGTTCATATTTAAAATTTTTACACATCTTGGTTCCTCCTTTATTTGACAGTTCCTTTAGGATAATTCCTCTCTTTGCTGATTTGCTTCTTTGTTTTTTATCTCTTCCTCATGAAATATTTTGCTGAGAATGTTCTGTAATGCTGACTTTCTTTTTGTAAATTCTTTTAGCTTTTGTTTATCATGGAATGATCTCATTTCATCGTCAAATTTGAAGGTAAGTTTTGCTGGGTATAAGATTCTTCGTTGGCATCCATTTTCTTTCAGAGCTTGAAAAATGTTGTTCCAGGCCCTTCTAGCTTTTAGGGTCTGGATTGAAAAATCTGCTGATATCCGTATTGGCTTCCCCCTGAAAATTATTTGGTTCTTTTCTCTCACAGCCTTTAAAATTCTGTCTTTATTTTGTATGTTAGGTATTTTCATTATAATGTGCCTTGGTGTGGGTCTGTTGTAATTTTGTGTATTTGGAGTCCTATAAGCCTCTTGGACTTGATTTTCCATTTCATTCTTCAGATTTGGGAAATTTTCTGATATTATTTCTTCAAATAGATTGTTCATTCCTTTGGTTTGTTTCTCTAAGCCTTCCTCAATCCCAATAATTCTCAAATTTGACCTTTTCATGATATCCCATAGTTCTTGGAGATTCTGTTCATGATTTCTCACCATCTTCTCTGTTTGTTCAACTTTGTTTTCAGAGGTTAAATATTTTGTCTTCAATATCTGAGGTTCTGTCTTCCAGGTGTTCTTTCCTATTGGTTATGCTTTTTATGGAGTTCTTAATTTGGCTTATTGTTTCCTTCATTTCAAGGATTTCTGTTTGTTTTTTTTTTCAATATCTCTAACTCTTTATTGAAATGATCTTTTGCTTCCTGAATTTGCTCTGTTAACTGTCGATTGGTGCGTTCGTTCAATGCCTGCATTTGCTCTTTCATCTCATTGTTTGCTTCCCTGATCATTTTAATTATGTACATTCTGAACTCACTTTCTGTCATTTCTTCTGCCATGCTGTTGTTGGATTTTATTGATGTAACATCTAGATTTGTTTGGGGCATTTTCTTCCCTTGTTTTCTCATATTGTTCAGGAATCAGTGGGTCATTAAGATATTGCAGATTTCCTCTATCAACTTATAATGTCCCTGAAGATTGCTAGTATATCCCCTCTTATCTTTCAGTAGCCTGAAGTCTTGGAGGAGGTTGAATATGCGGAGCTCTACGAAGAAGCTGCCTCTCTAGGGGTGGCAACCCTCAGGTGGCGTATATTCCCTGCTAGTGGGCAGAGGTGCCTCCACTTGTTGACCATTGGTCATCCAATGGGGAACTAGACTGCGGGCTGAGGCAAGGCCTGTTTGTGCCTGTGTCTCTGGTTTTACCATCCCTGTGGGAAAACCTCCCCCCAGCCGGGAAGAATCACTCGGTGGTCACGTCTCGCTGGTCAGTTCCCCTCCTAGAGTTTCCCCTCAATCTTCAACTACAACCTGGGCTGGGCTGTCTTCCTCTGCAATGATCCCAGGGGCCCGGACCTACGTCCTGGGCCTGGGATCCTCACCCTTCGCAGGCGAGTCTCCTTAGGCTGCCTCTCCCAGAGAATCTGCCCGCCGCCCTGGAAACTTCGCTCCGCCCCTAGGCGTGTCCCTGTGCGGCTCTTCCAGCAAGAAGCCACCTAGCTCCTGGGACCCTGCTCTGCACCAATCACCTGGCTATGCAGCCCCTCCCCTGAGCCACCACCTGGAGCCCCATACAATAGCTCCGAGACCCAGAGACCCACCACACACCTCCTCCTCCGGACAGCCGCCCGGTTTCTGACGCAGTCACTAGGAGTCCAAACAACTCACTTTAGGTCTCCTCCTCCCGCCAACCACCCGTAGCCCTAGGCAGTCACTCCAAGTCCAAGTGACCCGCCCTGTTCCTCCTCCTCCTCCTTGGGTAGCCCCCCGGGTGTTCAGGAGCGGTGGCTCTGAGACCAGGTGACTCACCACGCTCCTCCTCCAGGCAGGCCACCGGTGTTCAGGAGCGGTCACTTTTAGTCCAATCAACTCACCACTCGCCTCCTCCTCTGGCAACCGCCTGTGGTTCTGATGCAGTCACTCCCAGACTAAGCGTCCCACCGCTCTCCTCCTCCAGGCAGGCCACCAGTGTTCTGGAGCAGCTGCTCTGAGTTCAAACAGCTCGTCACGCAGCTCCTCCTCCGGCAACCGCCCGCGGCTCTGATGCAGTCACTCCCAGGTCAAGCAACACGCCGCGCTCCTCCTCCTCCTCCGGTCAACCTCCCGGCACTCAGGAGCACTCGCTCTGAGTTCAAACAGTTCACCATGCAGCTCCTCCTCTGGCAACCGCCTGCGGTTCTGATGCAGTCACTCCCAGACCAAGCGTCCCGCCGCGCTCCTCCTCTTCCTCCGGGCAACCCCCCCGGTGTTCAGAAGCGGTTGTTCTGGGTCCAAACAGCTCGCCACGCAGCTCCTCCCCAGGCAGCCGCCCGGAGCCCCAGCGGCTGCTCGAGTCCAAGCGCTATGCTGAGCCGCCTCCTCTACCATGATCCCAGTCATCCGTGTTTACCGCTCCAGCGGGGGGAGGGGCGACTTGCCGAGCAACTCCACTTCACAAATTTCCTGCGTTCCGGGGCTACCGCCCCATCCGGGACACCTCCCCAACAGGAGAGACTCACCCGGCAGCTTTGAGTTGGTCCCAAGTCTCTCACTATCTCCTCTTTTGAATCTTGCGTCCTGGAGCAGCGTGAAATGCAGCCGCCCTCTAGTCCACCATCTTGGCCCCTCTCCCAGGCACTAATTTTGAGAACTTAGGTTAGACAAAATTGTTTTAGAGAACTGGATTATTTTAATTAAGCTTTTCAGTCCTTCATTGTTGGCATTGCTTCCTTTTCCTTTGACCATTTTTAATTGTCCTCAGAGGATCAAGAAAAAAAGTACCAGTTCTTTTGAGATGCTTTTAAGTAGATTTTTAGCTAGTGCATTTTAGTTATTGAAGAAATGTGCCCCATCGGAGCATCTTAAACCATTTGACCTAAATGCTCTTCTGTCTCACTTCTGAATTCTTGCTAAAATGTTCTAACTGTTGGTGAAATTGTTTCAGGAAAGGAACTCTTGACTTTCCACCAAATAATTTTCTTTTTGCATTGAGATATACATAGTCACAAAGAATGAAATTCCATTTAATGATAAAACTTTAGTTTTTACATTTGGCATTACCTTGATTTATTATTACTATGGCTGAGTTTATCCAGTGTGTGTTAACAGAAAGTGCTAATTCCCCCTGACCACCTCTTCTTCCCCCACCTGCTTTTAGGTAAGTTTTATTGTATTAAAAAAGTAAGACTCTGAATTCTTTTACTGCCAGGAAACAAAGATCATTTTTATTAATGTTGCTCCTTGGATGACAGTGTCAGTAATCTCTTTGAAAATTCATTAGAAAGAAACTGTAAAAAAATGGCAGAGGAAATATAATAATAGAGTATTTATAATAAGGTTAGAATATTTATATGAGAAAACTTAATTTAACTTTACTTAAACTCCATTTCAAACTTGTCTCTGTGAATGAAAATATGCTGCATTACTTTCCTTCTCCTATTTCTCAAATTTTCTTTTTTTTTTCCATCACAGTCTCCTCTGAAGGGTTCTATGCATTTAGATCAGAGCTCCAGTCTTATTACCAGACCTTCCTGGCCAGGCACACTGGTGAGCCCAGGTCCCTCCCATACTAGGGTCAGCAGCTCAGACCACCTGAGGGAGAAGTGGGATGAGAGTCTGCCTGGAAGCCCAGTATTAATTTGGGGTCCAAATTCTTCCACCCCCACCCTCAGCCCCAAATCAGTGAAACACTAATATAAAATTTTGAGTTGTCCTTAATAATGAAAACTGACATGCAATGAAATACCAAAATTGAGGAATTATGGATCTTGCAAACTGAGGAGTGATTACAGAGGTAAAGAGTAGTTACAAATTGTCCTACAACCATTTAGAGAAGGGAAGAGACACGAAGATCATCCAAGACCATCAAGCTTATTTACCTACATACCCCAAATACTTCCATGCCTGTATTTTACCTCAGGTCCATGGGTGGCTTTGGGAGGCAGGACTTCTCTTTAAGGAGCTAGACAGTATGGAAATTGAGGGAGGAAAATGCTTAAACTCTTAGGATTACTCTGGGTAAGTCAGGGTGGGGGACTCCCAGGGAGTGACTCAAGCAGGGTCCAGCCATTACCTTCCATCTGCTGTGCTACTGACAAAGGGCTCTTGCAAGCGATTGGAGAGAAGGGGCATTTGTTGGAAATCTGAATCTGAAGGCACTAGCTTTCGTTTGTTGCTATGATGTTGGGTTTTCTGTGTTTTGAGATAAGCATCTTGCTATGGTTGCCCAAGCTGGTCTTGAACTCCTGGACTCAAGCAGTCCTCCTGCCTCCACCTCCTGAGTTGCTGGGAATGCACCTATGTTTCATGGTGCCCTCCTATGTTGTGTTTTGTTTTCAATTTGAGAACACTGGTGACATGTGCAGTACAGAATCAGCCTCCAGGTGTCATCAGCATGTGACAGCAATTGGGCACTAGGTCCCAACCAGAAGCCCTCAGTGCAGTAGATGCTGTGGAGATTTTGATGTAGATTGTCACTCCCTGTGGGTCCTGTAACTTTGTGTTTGTACACACCCTTCCCAGCTCCTTGTCACAACTGTTCTTCATTAATCTGAGCTATTTCTAACACCCTTCCAATGGGCTCCACAAGGACAGAGGCAGGCTGTGCCTGATTCTTCCCCTGTGCCTGACACAAGGTCTGATATGTGATGGATACCTTGGGGATACAGAATGGAAAAAACAAGAAGAAAATTATTTTATTCTCATTTATTGATCTCACAATTTGCCCCATCTTATACCGGGAGTCATACAGTAAAAAGAGCTTAGAAGACCCTCCATGGCAGCCAATAATTTTTTGGCATCTCTGGCACCTGCCACCTGTGGATGGTGGCTCTCACTTCAGTGTTCCCGCAGTGACATTCCTATTGGGTGCACCTGTTCCTTTGATGGTCACATCTGTTTTCTATCTCACATGACCTTCAGCAGTAAAGCTTTTCTGCAATGAATGGAAAGCAAGCATACAAGAACAAAGATACAAGTTGATACATAATGAGGAGTGGGATAACTGGGTCAAATGGTGGTTCCATTCCTAGTTTTATGAGGAATTTCCATAATACTTTCCAGGGTGGTTGCACCAATTTGCAGTCCCACCAGCCATGTATGAGTGTACCCTATTCCCCACATCCTTGCCAAAATTTATTGTTACTTGTATTCTTGATAATTGCCATTCTGACTACAATGAGGTATAATCAGACAAAGGGAAATGAAGGGAAGGAAGAGGGGATAGGATAGGAAAGACAATGGAATGAATCTAAATAATTTTCCTATGTATGTATATAAATACACAATAGTGAATCTTAAACCATCATTGTACATCCATAAGAATGGTGTCCTAACTAGACTAACATATATTCCATGCTTGCACAATTATATCAAAATGATGTATAATTAAAAAGAATTGAAAAAACAATACAAGATGAATATCCCATAACCAAAACATTTATCACCCAAAACATTTCAGGTTTTGTTACTTTGGGAATATTTGTATAGCCTTTGCCAGTTGAGCATCCCTAACCCCAAAATTCAAAATATTCTACAATCTAGAACTTTCTGAAGAGATTCTTGGATTAAGGATGTCCTCAATCTTTATTTGTTTTGGTTTTGATTATATTCTATTTCTATTTTATTCCAATCACTAGAGCTTTTAAAGGGAACATATGTTCATATTAGTAACTGATCTTGAACCGTAATTTCTATAAATGTGTTTGTTATGAATATATATGATTAAATTATGACAAATAGGTGAAATAGGAAGTGCAAAGGAAAATGTCTTCATTGTCCAAAGCAGAAGAAATCCCCTTTAAAGATGTTCTATTGAGGATTAATTTACTTAAAGTGTGGTGCCTGTTGTGAAGATTAATGACAGGTGGCCTTTTGCAAAGCTTCTCATCCTGAGTCTCATATGCTGGATTTTTTTTTTATTCTAAACCTCCATAACTAAAGGATTTTTTCATCCTGCCCTTTATCCACAATATGGGACTGTATCTGAGTTCATATTTCTCATCCAACCTTTTTAGCTGTAATTAATATTTTATTATAGCAGATTTTATCACTAACTAGCAGAGCAGCAGAGTATTAAACTGCCTGCTTGCATGTGCACACATGTGCGCGCGCACACACACACACACACATCCAAAGCAATAGTAACTTATTGATGCCAGGAAAGCTCTTTGTTATGAGATAGGACTGAGAGAACATAAAACATGCTTGTGGTGGCCTGAAAGTCTTCCACAGGAATTTATGGCCAGTCTTAAGATCACAACAGGACAAAGAGAAAGTTGCTAACACAGATTTCAACTCCACAGGTCTATTCATGCTGGCAGTTTGTTAACAATGTCTGTGTAACACTAGTTACCAGTCTTCATTCATAATTTAATGACCATGGCAATGTTAGGTCAGTTGCTCTCAGCACCAATGCTTCACGCAGAACTCTAAGGGATGCTAGCCACAATGACAGTATGTTGAATTCTCACCTGATTTTAAACTGTTGATGTACTTCTTAAAACTTAGTTAAATCATACCGGTTTGTTTGGTGTATTTGGTATCATTTCAGTAAGTGTTGATTTAGGAAAGGGCTACACCTGAACAAAAAACAGGGGAAGCAGAATTTGTATGGTTACATGGTGATATACTTTATTTATATGTTTATTTTGCATGTAATTCACATCTTGATTTTCTCACATCTACAAATTAGTCTCCAGAAAGATTATCAATACTCATTTCTCTTCTTTTTAATACATTATTATAGGTCCTTTTTAAAATTGTTTATTTCATATCTTTTAAAAACTCTATATGTTAATTATCTTTAAATAACTCCTGAGGCTGGGTTATTGCTCAGTGGTAGAGTGCCTACATAGCACGTGTGAGACACTGGGTTCAATTCTCAGCACCACATAAAAATAAATGAATAAAGGTACTGTATACATCTACAACTATTTAAAAAATAAAAAATAAAAACTCCTATATAATTGTTGTTGTTAATGCTGTTATCCAATTGTAAGGAAATAATTTATGAGATGCTGATCAGTTCCATGGCTTGGTAAAGATTTTAGAATTAAGACTTGGGAAAAATACAGGTTTTGGGATTAGATCTAGGTTCAGATCCCAATCTCAGCTTCCTCTGTTCATGTGACCTAGGGTAAATGAAGTTGTTTCCTTGTTAGTATATACGTACAAAATTGTTGTAAGCAGTAGAAATAGTACAAGAAAAAGTGCCTGGCTCATAAAAAGTACCTAAAATAATTTGGTCATTACTTAAGACAGTATAACAGTGTAATGAGCACAAAATTTGGCATCAAAACTCCTGCCTAGACTCACTTTTACTGATAACTTTATCAAAAACCCTCTCTGAGTTTGCTTCTTTTTGTGTTATATGGGCCTAACAGCTATAATATCTAGCTCAAAATATTAGAGCATCTAATGAGGTACAGTAAAGTGCATTGTGAATTATAAAAATGTATCACAATTTAATTACCAACATGGACATCTTTAAAAAAATTGCTACCTTCTTTCTTTCCTAATTGCATTTCACCTTATCTTGAAGGTTCAATATCATACTTGTCTGTGATTCTCTTTTCTGTTTTTAGTTACCTAGCCAAAGACTGCTGTTTTTTTTTTTCTTCTTTTCTTTTTATAAAAAACAGATTTTAAGCTGTTTATTGTGGTAAGATAAACAAGAAATTAAGCATTTTGACCAACTTTAAGTGTCCAATTTAGTAGCATTAGGACAATTGCACTGCTATGTGACCATCACCATCCATCTCTAGGATTTTTAAATTACCCCTTAAAAACTCCCTATTACCTGATGATTGCTACTTTTTTTTTCCTATTTCTTCTCTGTTTTGTCACTTCACTCATTTTAGCAGCAAAAAGCTCATTTCTTCTCCTACTATTACATTAACAAAGTATATTTCCAAAATAAATCTTTCTAATTTGGTCTCAGTTCATAAGTTTAATTTACATTTTAATTACAAGAACTTACAATTAAACCTCAATAATCTTTTGAGTCTATAAAAGGCTGCAATCATCCAGGCAGTTATCATTATTCACATTCACACTTAGGGATAAGACTGCAGAATTATCTTTTCCTTAGTTCCCTGAATTCTTACTGCATATCAGTGTAGAGAACAGGGTATAGTGTGCCTCTATCTTTCTTCTTTAGGGACATGTATGGGAGTAAGAGCAAAAATTGCTTCACGTTTGGGGCAGTCCTATTTCTATAGCACAACTCCAACTGAGGATTGCTGTTGCTTGGGTTCTCATTGGCCACACCTCTCCCGGGTAAAAGTGGCAAGGGAAGAAATTGCAAAAGGGACACCATTTTGCAAGGGATCGTTCTACCCACGATGCAGTATAGCACAGGCGATTTTCTAATCGGCGATGGGGACTGTATTCTTTTTTGGCCAAGAACTACATGCAAATTTAACTGATTCCAGGTTAAAAAAATATTAATAAATACTACGTATATTGATCTACAATCTTAGGCTTCTGGTTGCCATTTCATTCTCTTCAACTGCTGTCGCCGCCCGCGGGTATTTATCGGAGGCGGACTGGGAATAAACTACTTTTCCTATATTCACTAATTTATAGAGGAAAAGAGACTTTGAGAAGAGATGCTTTGCTTAGAGGTTAGAGGAAGAGAAACTTTGCTTATTAGAAAGAGAGACTTTGCTTAGAGGAAGAGAAACTCTGCTTAGAGGAACTTTGAGAGAAAGATAGGCTTTGCTTATAGAAAGAGAGACTTTGCTTAAAGAGAGTTTTAGAGAAAGAGAGGCTTCTACGCTTATCAGAGATCCATTTCTTCTTAGAGTTGTGTCCCGCATCCTGTGAACTAGGTGCTATCTATCTGAGGGCTATCTGCTTCTTCTAGCTGCTTCTCTCTGCTAGCTGCTTCTGCTTCTCTGCTAGCTGCTTTCTTTTGTGGCTTGCTGCTTACTGCTGATTTTTCTCTCTGCTAGCTGCTGCTAATTGCCTTCTGCCTACTGCCTGCTTATATTCCCTCCAGGAGGAGGAGGGCCCCACACGCCAGTTGAGATCAGGCAAGAAGCCACCTTCCCTATCACAGCAAAGGTCAAAAGGAGCAGGCTCAAGCAGGAGCACTTGGGAACACCTGTGCTCACCATTGTGTGCATGGACTTAATTGAATATGGGCCAATGACAAATCACCTGGGTGTGCTTATGTTAATCAATCTCCTCACCACCTATGTGATCAAAGCAACCTCCCGCTGGCCACCAGGTACCATCCCGGTGCAGCCCACATGGCACCGTCCCCAACAAACCGCCCTGTGACGAGTGTTCATTTTCATTTTAGGCTTTTTCCTCTATCTGAGAAATCAGGTAAGTTTTTATACAGTAAATAACTTCTTTGCAAGAAATGTTCTAATTTTTACTGGATTGAATTCTGTGATAATAATAATAAAAATGGTTCTAAAAAGTTAAAAATAGTGTAGAAAATTGTTACTATATTTTCTTTTACTTGTAAACAGTTATACCAGTCCTAGTATGTAAGTTATTCTTCTGAAGCAAAGTCATTGATTCTTCAAATTCAAAAGTGATTGATAATAATGTGCAGTTGAATCACACTGAAATATGTAGATATGTACCATGATGTCTGTATTTCTTTATTTCTTTTCCTTTTTTTTTTTTTTTTTTTTTGGTACAAGGGAACCTCAGAATCCTTTACCACTGAGCTACATCCCCAGTTCTTTTTGCTTACTTGGAGATTGTCTAGCTAAGTTATTGAAGCTGAGTAACTTATGATTCAAATTTATGATTCTCCTGTCACAGCCTCTGGAGTTTCTGGAATTATAGATAATGTACCACCACTCCTGGCTCTCATTTATTCTTGTAGAATAGTTCTAGTCAATTTCAGATTAGGTTAGCACTAGATGTAAGATTTCATTATTTCAGGGGAAATAATCTCTATTTTATCTCCTGTTTTGCATTGTTCTATAGACAAAACAGATATCTAAATTTTTTGATGGTAATATAGATTTTTATCTCTGTCCTTAAGATTTTCTTTTTATTTGATCTTTTCCGGTGTTACTTTAATGTATCTACATCTCAGTTTTTTTTACTTATCATAACTACATGGGATTTATGGGCATCTTAAATCTGTATATCGGTATGTTTTATCCCATTTATAAAGTTTAGCCCATGTTGCTTCAGATATTGTGTATGCCTCTTTCTCAGTGTTTCTTTATGGATTTCCAACTAAATATCATTTATACTGTTCCACCAAATTCCCTGTGAGCCCTAGAGGAATGTTAAGATGTGAATTTCAGACAACCTGGTAGGGTAGCACATGCCCTAGTCCTGGACTGGGGTTGGAGGATCACTCGGGCTCAGAAGTTCAGGAATAGCCTGAATGCCATAGTGAGTCACTGTCTCCAAAAAAAAGAGAACATTTTACAAGGTATATATTTGAAAATCAAGTGTGGTTTTATTTCTGACTTGATCTTTTGTTTAATTGTAGATTTAGCATTTTATATTTTTTGCTTATTTGACATAGTTATATAGTTTCATGAATTTAGTTGTCAGTGGATTTGCTTTGAAAATCTTTTTAATAGGTCTTAACTTGCAGAGTTGGCTTAATTTGGAAAATGTCACTGTTTTCAATATCAATGAGCAAGAAAGTACCCTGGGTCAAAACACGAGACTAATATAAAACCTCACAGAACATCTCTGTAAGTTTGTTGTTCAAATAATTCCCATGAATAAGCTTCTAAGTCCTCAAAAATTTAAAAACCTTTATTTCTAATTCATAGAAATATTATATATTTGTTTTATAAATTCACACAATATTTAAAATAGAAAGCATAGCTAATCTGTAATTTAAGGTAGATCATAGAATATCTGTTTTTCTATTGTAGTGGATTTATACTGTTACTATACTTTATAGTGGTGATCTAAGGTAGATTATAGACAGGCTATACTTTCTCTCTTAAATATTATTTGAATTTTATTACACAATACATATTATTTCTATAACCATTCCTAATATTCTCCTAACCTTATGGGATTTTTTTGTATATATTTACAAACATGTTTTTTCTCAAATTAGTTTATGTAAGACATACTGCTCTTAAATTTACTTTCTTCTTTTGATGTGTTTTCACAGCAGTACATTTAAATGGTTCATGAGAAGTCTTTAAAAGGATATATCATAATCCTATATCATGAGACATTTAGGTAATTTCAAACATTATAAAAAACTTTGAACAGCATTATGGTGAATAATATTGTATATATCATTGCTTCAATTATGCAGGTATCTCCATGGTAAGTAAAATTGCTGGGTCAAAATATATATACATTTCAGGCTAGGGTTGTGGCTCAGTGGTAGAGTGCTTGTATAGCACACATGAGGCCCTGGGTTCATCCTCAGTACCACATAAGAATATAAATAAGATATACACATATTTCAAATTTTATAGGTATTGCTCAGTTACTTCTCAAAAAGATTATATCAATTTTATACTGCCATCAGTGGTAGGTGGAGAATGCCTTCCAATTTTCCTAACCACACCAACACTGGGAATTTTCAATTTTTCAAAACTTTACTTACTTGATACAAATATCTGAAAAAATGTCTTCATTATATTAGTTTACATTTATTTGATTATCATTAGTGTTGAAGAATATACTGCCTATTGATTGGAATTTATTTTTCATCTAAGAATTGCTTCTTTATGCAATGTGCCCATTTCCCTGTTGAATTGTTTTTGTCATTGCATGTATTTTCAAAATGTTTAGCCATAAACTATATTTTTCCAGAGAATCTGTTGACCTGTCTTGAGAAAAAAAAAACTGTCTTAAATCTTTTCACTATATCTTCATGCCTGTGTTATGTCATTATCATAGTGCTCTTTAGTTTTTGAATTCCTCCTGTAGAATTCCCATTTCTTAAAGATTATATGTCTGGATGTTACTGTAACCAGGATTCTCTAAGAATGGTTGTCTGTCAGTATGTACATGACCAATTATTCTAGCATTTATCTTCTGCCTGATAACTACTTTATGATAGGCTGTCCATTTTTTAAAAATTTAGCACACTGAGGGTAGAGAACAGCTGGATGTAGAAGAAGGTGAAATGGGAGATTATGAACTCCAACAACATGGTGAGTTTTTAAGCTCAAGATTTCTTCAATTGCAAAAGATAATCCCTTAATAATTTACCAAGTACTAGAGTGAGAATATAAACAAAGAGGAAGGACATTATGCTTATAGATTTTTTTATATGTAACTTTAATATATATAGCTTAACTTCTAAATCAGTAATGGGCTGTATCAATGAGCTTTGGAATTGTGAGCAGATAGTATGTCATTTAAATAGTCTACTTTATGCATATTCCCTGTGTTTGAAAAGCCAACCAGTGGCAACCTTTGGAGCTTCTCCTCTTCCATCAAACTTGAAGACCTTGTTCCTGTGGGTATTGCACTGACATTTAATAAAATGGAAATGACAGTAACCTCTTCTCTCCCCTTCTGTCTCTTAATTACTGTGTTGTTTCTCATCCTGTACATCCTTGAGCCTTCTTTCCAAATAATTTCTTCACTGTGCTAGTTATAATCAGTGAGGAAGAGAAAAAGGAAGCCAATAAGGGAAATTTACTTTCACTAGCACTCTTCCTGGAATCTGAGGTTGTGGAAGTTATCAGTAGTTGTAACTGCAAGAATTTGCATTATTATCACCTAGATGATCAAGAGGGAATTGCTGTATCTGCACAGGAAGATGTATTCCTGGCATCCCACATTTCTAATTCAAACACAAACCCCCATTAGCAACATGCAGAAGTAGTGTGTTTCCTGGCTTAACTGCAGTACTTCCCAACTTCCTTGGGCCAATTACTTTACCTCCCTACAACTCAATTTCAATATCTTTAAAATATAGTATAGTTGTTGAGAGGATTAAATAAGCTGATGATCAGAAAAGGTCTTCTAAGGCACTTGGTTATTATTACTGTAGTTGTTGACATTATATAGAGTGGAAAATATAAAGCACTTAGAACATTTTCTATCCAGTGTTTGGCAACTAACTATTAGCTACAGTTTTTGTTGTTGTTGATATTGTTTTGGGGGTTGTGGGGCATGGAAACTGAACCCAGAGAAGTTCTACTACTGATCTACATCCCCATTCCCTTTTTAAGACAGGTTCTTGCTAAGTTGCAAAGGCTAGCCTCAAACTTGCAGTCATTCTGCCTCAGTCTCCATCATCGTTGGGATTCACATGTACACCACACACCCAGGAACTCTAGTAGTTTTTTAGAAACCCATTTGTTCATGGATAGGGTGGACTAGGGTGGTCAACTTTACAATAATGGGTTGCCTGAAGGGTAACAGTGCCCTAAGACACAGCTAGTTGGAGGCTGCCTAGGCCTGTAGAAACCATTAAGCTCTATTGTTAAGGTCATAAATTAGTCCCAACTGCAGAAGAATCCCTTTTAGAGTACCCAGCACTCAGTTTCCCATCTGTCCATTGCAATCACTATTTTTTGAATGGAGAAAGCACATGCAGAATTACTTAGTGGGCATATCAGTATATGGTATAAAGCACTATGACTTACAAAGCAGAACACATTACCCATATATCTACAATATGAAATCCAGTTCACATTTGTCTCAAGTAGACATCAATAAAATTTTTTTGTATTAAAATTCTAACATGGAATGCGATCTTAGAGTAGTTTTGATTTGCATTTCTTTTATTACCAGAGATGTTGAACATTTTTTCATATATCTGTTGATCACTTGTATATCAGAATACATTTGGTCTTTGCATAAAATGATTTTAGCTATCCTATTAAAAAGGGTTTTTTAAACTATGGCCTAGGGCCAAATCAACCTACTGCTTTGGAAACAAAGGTTCATTTGAATGCAGCCAGGACTATTCTTTTATCTTTGCTGGTTTTTGTACTATAGTGGCAGAGTTGAATAGTTGCAACTGACAGTGTAATGGGCCACAAAGGTCTAACGTAATTACTGTTCAGTCTTTACTGAACCATAAAGAATAATAAAATTATGGAATTTGTAGGTAAATAAATGGAGTTGGAGAATATTATGCTAAGTGGTGTAAGCCAATCCCCCAAAAATCAAAGGCCGAATGATTTCTCTGATAAGCAGATGATGATACATAATGGTAGGGGGGTAAATGGGGAGAGGTAAGGGAAGAATGGAGGAACTTTAAATTGTGTAGAGGAAAATGCCAGGTGGGGAGGGGGCAGGGAGAAGGGAAGATAATGGAATGAGACAAACATCATTATCCTATGTGCATGTATGATTACACAAACTCTGTGACTCTACATTGTGTACAACCAGAGAAATGAAAAGTTGTACCCCATTTGTGTACAATGAATCAAAAAATTAATTTTAAAAAGTCCAGAACAAGTAGGTAGCTCATAAAGTGTGTTATGTTATTTTAATACTTTTAAAAAATAGTTTTTATTTTTTTATGCAATTTAGAGGGGACAGTACCATTCAAATTCAGTTTAAGTTGTTAGCATGAAATCATTAAGGAACTATCTTCTAGCTGGACAGAATTTGACATCATTTTTTGATTTGGTCACAGTCTTAGTACAAGAAATGTGTGAGAGTTTCCATAGCTGGTTAAACAATTACTTTCATTGGTAAATTCCTGTGTACAGTCAACCCTTCATATCAGTAGTTTCAACATCTATGAATTCAACCAACTATAGATTGAAAATACTTGGGAAAAAATTTTATCTGTATTGAACATATATGGACTATTTTTTCTTGTCATCATTACCTAAACAATATAGCATCTTGAGTATTTTCATAGCATTCACATTGTCTTAGGCATTATTAGAAATTTAGACATGATTTAAAGTATAGGATGTTTTTATAGGTTATATGCCAGTAGTTCACCATTTATATAAGTAACTGGAGCATCCTGAGATTTTAGTTACAGGGCAGAGATGAGGTCCTGGAATTCAATCCTACATGGGTAGATACCAAGAGACTACTCTCAAAGCATCCTTTCTCTCAAACTGTAATAAATTTTGCTTTTTCAGGAAGAGAATTTCTTTGCTACTTTGACAGTACAGTGAAATTGCATACAAAAGTTTTTATCACCAGTTTGCTATCAGAAATTTTCTTGTAGAGTGTGCCTAACATTATACCTATATGGTTTACTGGAAATAAATTTTAAGTATTTGATACAGAAAAGCACTAAAAAAATTTTGGATAACAATGCCTAATAAAACAAAATGATATTTTTACATTTCAGTATTCTGGAGAAGATTTAGCTATTTTGAGTTATAAATTAGATGGTACTCCGGCCTCCACAAAAATGTTGGAAGAATTGAAAACAAAAAAACATGCGTATTTTGCAGACTTTTTTTAACAAGTGAAAAGGTATAAATGTTTTTTCACTAAGAATAATTTTAAATGTTCTTTTTTATTTTCTTTTTTCCTCCTCTAGCTGATAATCTTTTTAAGTTCCATAGGACTTCTTACTTTACTTTTTAGTTAAAGTTTAGCTTAAAAGTCTCATTTCTTATTTGATTTCAATGATGAAAGAGGTTCTACATTGTCTGTTTTATAAACATATTTTAGAATAAATGAAGCTTACTTTGAAGTATATGCTTTTGAACCTTAAATTAGTATTTAATATACATTTATAAAAATAATATTTTGTAATTAGTTTATCTTTCAAGTAAAAATAAGAGGTTTTAAAGTTCCCTATTAATTTATTATACTTCTTGAGTAATTTTGTTCAAATACAATGCTGTATAATTTTCTAGTCAAAAATTTGTATAATTTTCTAGTTGTATAATTTTCTAGTCAAAATGGTGTATTGAGTTTGTTTCAACTCACTCACTTTGCTCCAAACACATAGCATTGACATGTAAAATATAAAAAGAAAATGCCGAAAAGACAAAGTGGAGCTTCTAGAAACAGATTAAATGTCTTCATGGACCAGAAATGCCAAGTAATGAATGAAACCAAAGACTTAGCCTGTTGGACTCTATCCAGGCAGATGGTGGCATCAGAAATTTGATTGCAAACAGAGACCAGGAACCAGTGCAAGATTCACTGCTGGAAACTGGGGGCTGGGGTAGAATTTTATCTACTTTGGAAAGAAATTAAGAAAAAATATTAGCAATCTTATGCCAAGACCTATGGTCTCATAGGAAGTTTTCGGCTGTCCATCTACTTTCTTGGTGACTGGATACATGAAACTTCTGAAATTCTATGGCATAACTGCTCCAAAAAGTCATTATTAAAACTGTTTCCAGACTTGGTCCTTGGAGCCTTGATAGAAGCAAAAGCCACTAGACAGGAAAGGGTTCACACAGAGGGGAAAGAAGGGAAAGTAAGTGAACAGAAGAAAAACTTCTCATTCAAAACACTTTAATTGTTTAGAATTTTAAAATCTATAAAAAATCCAGTGAAAGATTATCAGCAAAATCACCTGTTGGTACATGCATATTTATTCCAAATGAAATATACAACCTGACCAAGACTTTTGACCAAATTGTTTGCAGAATTAGAGTTAGTGCCTGGACCCATGCACCGACTCATCCCTACAAAAGCAATTTCAAGAAAATGTTCACACTTTCTCAGTGTTGCTTTTAATGACATTTTGAGTAAATTCCTTCCATAACTGTCATCTGTGGTAGTTGCTGAGCAGGTGGCATTTGTCTTTTTTCTTTGACCTTGACACTTACTCCTGCTATTATATGATCTACTATGCAGATTAGTACTATTGCCCCTCCCATCTGCAGCAGATAAAATCCAAGAACCTTTTGGATTCCTGAAGTCACAGTTAGTACCAAATGCTTATATACACACATATTTATATAAAGATAAATTTGTAAATTGGGCACACTAAGAGATTAAGAAAAATAATAAGAATACAGAACAATTATAAAAATAAACCATAGTAGCTATGTGAATGTGGTCTGTCTTTCTTGAACATATTAAAACAAGTATTAATATTTTTGGATTGTGATCGAGTGAAACCACAGAAAGAAAAAAATTATTTTTGGGTTGAGGGTAACTAAAACCACAGAAAGCAAAATCACAGATAAGGGGGAACTATTTACTGTATTTGCTGCTGTATCCACCTACTCCACAGTTTAGCAGATTAAAGCAAACCTTTTATTTTACCATAAGTTTATTTTCTGTTGTAAATCAGCAGAGGGTTGGCTGGACAGCTTCTGCTCTGGGTCTCTCAGCGCTTTGGTCATCTGCTGGCTTGGCTGGTGACCTTCTGAGACTATTCATATACATTCCTGCCAGCAATGCTGCCTGTGGGCTGGGAGTCCTAGGGACTGCCAATCAGCATGCCAACACAAGCCCCGTCCAGCATGGTAGCTTCATGCTATGGGACCATTTACTTGCTTGACTTCTCCAAGAGCAGACTTCCCAAGGGAGCCACGTAGAAGATGCATGTACAGTGACCCTTCTACCACATTCTGTTGGTTACACATGAGTTATTAAATATAGCCAAGCCCAGCTCTTAACTGAGAAATGTCAAGGTCTTTGCAAGTAAATCTTTAAATCACTATATCTAAATATTTGTAGGCGTAAAAAGTCAAGGAGAAGGATGAGAGAAATCAAAGTCTACTTTACCTCTTTATGTATCCTGTGTTCTTAATCTGGGAGAAAGCTCCCTAAATACTTTAATGTTGTGTCTATTGTGCAGGAAGAAAACTACCACATTTGGTTGAACTTCTTACATGACTACACCCAGTAGCAAGTCCCATTCATTCTTTCTTTCTGGTCAAAATGTCAAAATTCATTTTATTGTCACACCATAAACCTATTGAACTACCTGTGCACTGATAAATCACTGTGATATTGAATTGTAGTTACACAGAATTATAAATGGCAACACTCACTTTGTGGTTTATTTTATACCAAGTGATAGTATTCAGAGTAAAAGTTTGCCTGGATGCAGATTCAGAGTTCACACCAAGAAGAGCCACAAAGAGGGGTTTCCCAGGGAGGTGGGAATGGGCTCCCACTCCTAAGCTTCTCTCTTGGCATTAATGGTTGGCTATACTCAGCAACTCTTGAATCACATCATTATTGTATGGAATCAGAGTGCTTTTCTGTACTGTAAGAAAAAGGCACCAGGGTTCTGCTCTTTAGGGGAACATCATCCTTGCAGATATTGTTGGAGGGTGCTTTCTCATCCCATCTTCATATGTGATTCAAGTGACCTGTTCATGGTTTCCTCTTCCAAGACATATGGAACCTTAAAGGTTGACTTTTGAAATTCCTGTACCTCATCTTCTTTCTTCTCACACCATCTCTTTCCATCTAACTGAATATGGCCAAGGACAAAGGAATGTAAGAAAAGTTAGGAGCCATAAACCTTAGTAAAGATGAATCACTGTGAATTTCTTTTGTGACTTGTTAAAACTTCACTTATGGTCTTACAGATGCCACTGAAGCAAATAATGCATTACCTTTCTGTCAAACCTGTTAATATAATTTCATTATTAATAAGCTTAGAAATCACCATGAGGTCTGTGTGAGAAATGGATTACAATAGTGTCCTGCTTACAAACAGCAGTTTCTAAATGTTTTAAATTATGGTGAGTTTTGTTTCTCTCAGTAAATTATTTTGGGTTATTTGGGGTAAGAGAGTTCTGAGGGAGAGTAAAAGCACTCTCCCTCTCTCTTTTAATGAATGAGCATAAAGTGAGTGACCCTTAAGTATTGAGCACTTATTATTGACTGTGTTTAGTGTGTTCCTTATTTTAGATGTGCTGTGTGGTTCCCTACAGTTGAAGGCAGAGCAGATTAGATTAGTTTAAAGATATTATTTATGATTCTCCCTTTTTATTTTTTAGTGTCTATCAAATAGTTGAAGAAAAATGTCCTCAAAGAACTAAAAAGACAACAAAGGTCTTGAAATGCTATCCAGTGCCAACTCACTTCCAGAATGCTTCCATGCTGAACTCACACTGCTACTTTGGTGTAGAATTTCTAGCAGACAGCCTCCAAGCTGCTCGGTCTTTTACTATTGGTGAAAAGACATGCAATAGATACTGGAATGCTCTCCTCCTCCCCCATAAAAGCTACAGAATTTATTTTCAAGCTGCTAGTTGAGCCATTGGGGAAAATTTTATAGATCATTTTTTTACCAGTGCTATTTTAGGTTATTAATGTGATTATAACTTAAGTAAGATGGTAGTAAATAAATGAAGTTATGCATTGTGTGCTTTACTTGTAAACAATTTTTTTCCTTCTTTAAAATTTTCATCTAGAGATTTATGGCAAGAAGTGAATATATTCATATATTCATCCTTTTTTTGTTTTTTGTTTGAAAAGTGTAGTGTCAATAATGATGGATTTTATTTTCAGATTGTCTTATTACCAAAAATTGGCTAGACATTCTGCTTAGCTTGCTATTTTACAGGAGAACAGTGTAACTACAACACATGGGTCCAACTCATTTGAAGTTTTGTGAGCTCCACAACATCTGTCTTTTCAGCATATTCTGTCCTATTTAATTCCACAAGACTTTATGCTTCCTACCCTTATGAATAAATTAAATGTCTTTTTTCTTTAAGATAAAAATGCTTTAGGAATATGAGATGAAACAAAGTAAAAGCTATCATTGAGTCCCACATCTGAAATTTGTCCCCTTTCATGTTCCAACCAACTAGAGCTCTGATAAAATTTTATGTCTCATTAGACAGAAGAAAACATTTTCCAGATTCTTCCATTGATGTCCTCCCTCATGGCACACCAGGTCTAGGTACCACTAGCCACCTAACTTTTGCCAGTGAAAGGAAAGATCTTGGGTGTAGAATCCTACCTGCAGTGCTGTTTGCACAGGGCATAAGGATGGGTCTGGGGAAGCATTCAGCATCCACCAGGTAGAGATCATTTGTGTTTAACTCCACATCCTCATCGTGTGCAGTGTTCCCCAACACCATCTGCATCGGAGCCAGAAAATGTATATGAGCATGGTTCACTGAGTAAGTGGGATAAAAGCCATACCTGAAACAGTGAAGTCTTTCCATATTGGTGTCATTCAACTCAAACTCCAGATAATTCTGTTGTTTTAAATAAAACATGAACAATAATTTCCCCCTCTTTATTTAATACAGGAAACTAAATTGACTGTTTCCGAGTGGCCACAAAAGGTAGGTTGAAATTGTGGGAATATCTTATGACTTATGTCTCTTAAAATTTACCTTAGACTATGTTTCAAAACTTTTTGCAATATAACTTCATTGAAATAAAAATGTGCATATATCTGTATCATATGTATATGCATGCATATATGTATGTATAAAAGTTTTAGGATTTATGTCAGTTATCATTATTTCATGTAGATACTTTTTATAATTACAATCCATATTGCTGTGTTCCAAGCAGTTTCAATGCTTATCTTTTTAAAAATTGTTCTAAAATATTAATTTTTACATGAAGTCTATATATATCATACCAGTTTAGACCAAAGTGCACCACACCTAGTAAAAGTCTGTTTAGAGAGTCTTCATATACAAGGGAGTAAAATATTTATGCTCCCCCCTTCTTTAATGAGATGAAGTCTTGCTATGTTGTTCAGCCTGTCTCCAAACTCCTGGTTCCTCACCTCCTAAACAGCTGGAATGACAGGTGCAAGCCATCAGGGCACACCTGCTATTTTTGAGCAGTGATCTGATTATAATAACACTATAAATTCAAGTCTGCATGAACTTTTTTTTCATTCATGATGCTTAAGTACCAGTAGTCAGGTGATGTTATCCTAGAACTTCTGTTTCCAAGGCCCAGTTAAAATTCTGAGAAATGTGATCAAGGATGAGCTATAGATATGGTGAGTCACAATGTGCTGCCCACACAGCACCTCCTAAAGAAGAAGGTGCAGATGCATGTACTTGGACATGAGCAGTAATCTCTCATCAAACTTAAGGTGATAAACATTACTTTTGGAAGTGCATGAGAAAATGCTTTGAGAAATATAAGTTGTCGTATTAAAGTGAGGCACTAGAAATTAACCCTTATAGTTAAATATATTCTTTCAGATCATCAGAGTAACCATGAGTATGAAGATGTTCTGTGTGATTTAACTTAGAAATAGTAAGAAGAAGGCATCATTGAGTCTGTGGCACAAGATCCACATCAGCTCATGCTGGATAAGTGCTGTTGGATAAATTATCATTTTATTATTGTTTAACTGTCAGGAAACAGTTTGAATGTGCCAGGGACATCCAATCTTCATTGCATTCTTGATTCATGAATATACATGACTTTTGCATTTAGTGTTAACAAATGTTTATTGTTGGCATTTTTTGTGCAGGCATTATGGAAGCTACTCACCTCATTAGTAATTTGTTCTCATGGGCTTATTGGTCTATTTTTGAGAATCTATTTTTGTTGCTTTTAAAATCTTCAATTCTGTATATCATATTGTACCTGATGAATACCTTTATTTATAGGAATAAGTTAGTATTAAATGAAACTACATTTAGTATGCTTCATGAGCTGCATTTAGGTGTCATAGTATTACAATACATAGTATTCAATACATAGTATTGAACCAGATATCCGTTTAGGATCTTAGAACTGCAGCTCATGGCCTGTGCGTGAGATCAGGACTTTTGAAATATTGCATTATTTTATTCCACTTAAAGTTACAGTCTGAAATATAAATCTAGACCCAAGGTGCCTAATTTATAATGCTTTGTGTTTAACATTACAGTAGAAAGTTTTGAAATCACCTTCCTACATGCATTCTCATTTATTTATTCACCACTAATGCAAAAAAGGAGACAGATAGTTCTACTCATTATTAAGATGAAGAAAATGTGTGTATTTGGAGATGAGTGAATTTACTGGGGTCACTCAGCTAATAGTCTGTGGGTCAAAGCTTGATCCCAAGCATTCCAACTCCTACCCCAGGGTTTCTTTCACTGTGTTTCATGGTTTTTCACCCAGTAGAAACTCTGACCAGTTATACTATTGTGTAGTTTGAGCTTCTGACATCCTCTTTATGAGGATTGAGTCATTGCCCCAATGTACTGTGAAAACAATGAACTATTTCTTATCATGCTGATTCACATAGTTAAGTAATTATATAAATAACACACTAGTAAATATGGAAACTGACAAGTTTGCTGTTTCAACAATAGATTGAATTAGATGATGATTTGGATCATTTTTTCCATCAGCTAGATTTAATCAATATTGTAATTTTTTTTTCAACTCACCAAAGAATTATTAGGCAGTCAGATGACCTGATTGACTAAATACTCCCCACTCATATTTTCTGAGTCATTTGCAAACATTTACACAGGAACAGACTCTATCCACATAACCTCTTTGAGGGAAATAGGGAAACAGATTTTAAGATTTGCTGCCTAATGCTGTCATTTCTGTTTCATAAAATCATAATTCAGTGAAACCTTGGGAGATAATCTCCCTCCAGGTAAAACACCCCTATATTGTGCTATTTTGTGAAGTTCTACATGAACAGATCCAGCATTTCCCCCTTTGCAGCACAGCATAATGTTTCACAACCTTTTTTTTTTCTTTTTTTTTTTTTTTTTTGTGGTACTGGGGATCAAACTCAGGACCTTGTGCTTGCAAGACAAGCACTCTACCAAATAAGCATTCTCCCCATCCCTTTCACAACCTTTATAATGAGAAAATTTTCCCTTCTTTATACTAAAAATTGTTTTTGCAGCAAGGAGGCTGTCCATCTTGACTCTTTAGTATAAACATTGAAATAGGTAGATTTAATAACTTTATTAGTACCATGCAATAAAAATTCTTGAAATTTAAGAGTTAAAACATCCTGTGTGTTTTGCCATATATTGCTGACAGCATGGTGGCTTAACTGAGTTTTCAGATATTGAATTGTTTTCCTAAACCACTTTTCCTAAAGTGTACAAAGATTTCAGTGTTCTCATGAAACAAATAACTTTATAGAGAAAGTATGGAGGTGGATTTGTTTTCATAAAGAAATAGTTTGTAATTTCAAGTAAGGGTCTGTCAAAAATATGTCTCACACTATTTATCATTTTAAAGTTTTGACTATTTTAATCATATTCCAAAGATACATTTTGACACTCATCATCTCAAACATAATCTCATGGAAAACCTATGTGTTATTACATATCTTCATGTTTGGAGGATTGACTATGATTTTATGTATCCTCCCTTAATTTGTATGTCTAGATGAGATACAGCTGACCACAGTGTGTTGACTATAGAAAAAGTAATCACAGAATGTTCTCTTTTGAGTTAAAAGAAGAAGATGCTACGCAGTAGGGTATGAGTGTTTGGATATCATCCTCCCAATTTAATTCATACTATCAAGTGTCTACAAAAGCTTTTAACTACTCTGATCCTCCAAATTATTTTAAATATTAAGTTCACATTTTTATAGCTGAATGCTTTTAATGACCATTTGGGGCAACTCTTACTTAGTAATCACTGTATGTGCTTTCTTTAACTTTTATATAAATTATGACTACCTTACAATAAGTGGTTGGGTGGAAACTCTTTTTATTTGAATTTTGGAAGGTTTTATGGATAACCAACTCTAAACTGACAGAGTATGTGTAAAAATCAAAGTCTGTCTTATTAGTAAATTAGATCCTTTGTATTGTGAGGCATATTCATTCTAATTGTAATGACAATTTAAACTATAGACATTAATCTTCTATAAGGTAATATTTTCCATAATGTGCCACCGATGTCTCTCCTTTACAGTGTAACCATTGATGCTTTCCTCTTATCTGCTTATTTTTAAATTTATTTAAATGCTTACTTGTCGGGGTACTGCAGACCCCCAGCCCTTTGGCGTGGCCAAGATGGCGCCTGGCAAGGTGCCAAGGAAGTGCTGAGAACAAAACCAGGTACCTCCAGCAGACTAATTCTCTCTGCCAACAAGTGGCATTATTTGAGGAAGTTAATGTGATTGGCCATGGGTCCTCGTGGACACTGCATGATTGCTATATCCACACTATTGTGCTCCATTACTGTCCATGCTTTCCCCTCGTGATCTATAAGCTGATTGGTTGTTGTATGTAATGTAAGGCGCTTGCAAGAGCGGCCCGCCGCCGCGGCCAGCCAGAAGTAACTGCTAGCAGAAAATAAAGAACTTGCTCCGATCCGGTTTTGTGTTTCTCTGCGGGCAGGGGACGCGATAAATGGTGCAGAATCAAGACCGGGAACGAGAAAAAATATAAGGGTAAGTTCACATAAGTTCTCAAATCAAGTACAAAAGGTGAGACGTCTCGAGGTTCGCGGAGCTGCGACAATTCATCACAAAAGGATCCCCGTAGGAGGGACGAGTCATAAAAAGAGGATCCCCATAGGAGGGACGAGTCATAACAAAAGGGTCCCCGTGGGAGGGACGATTCATCACAAAAGGATCCCCGTGGGAGGGACGATTCATCACAAAAGGATCCCCATAGGAGGGACGAGTGAAGTGGCCAGATACAGATTTATACAGTGGTACCAAACAGTGTATGTGTGTGCGTGCGTGAGTGAGCGTGTGTGCGTGCGCGTGCCTGTCTTTTGTTTGTGTGTTTAAGCTAGTAAACTACCTCGTAGTGCTGTAAAATTTAATCATGGGAACGGATCTGTCTAAGATTAGAATGCAGCGGCCTCTTAGAGAACTTTTAAAAAATCACGGAACACCATTGAAGGCAAACACGGCCTTAAAGTTTCTAGATACTGTAGAGAAAGTCTCTCTGTGGTTTTTAGACGAGGGATTATTAAATCTTCCTCAGTGGGAACAGCTAGGAGAGGATTTGCGCGACGCGGAGAGACGTGAGCCTTTGCCAATGGGAACTCTGGCAATATGGTCACTTGTTAAATCTTGTTTGATGCAGCAAGGTAAATCAAAAAACCCTTTTAGGGATTTAAAGGGGCCTTTAGAAGAAGGAAGTCAGATTTTAGAAGAGATTAAAGAGGAACGATCATGTTCTCAGACTTCAGAAAGAGAAAATTATACGGAAAGAGAAAGTTCTGAAGAAGAACTTACTGGGGAGGAGCTTGAAGAAGCTATGGGAAAGTTAAGCGTGCAACCTGAGCGCCATCTAGCGTCTAAACGGCTTAGTACACCTATTGCTCCCAGTGCACCACCTATGGAGTTTAAGGAAAAGGAAAACCATAGCAGACATAGAGGGTGGGCCTCCTTACAGAATGCTACATATACAGTATTTGAGGATGCCCAAAATCAAAGGTTTCATCAGCTATTAGATTTTAAAATGGTTAAACAGCTAAAAGAAGCAGTGAGCACTTATGGGCCTCAATCGGCTTTTACAGTCTCACTGGTAGAGACCATGATGTCTTTAAATATGCTACCTTTGGATTGGACTAATCTAGCTAGAGCAACCTTGTCAGGGGGACAGTATCTTATGTGGAAAACAGCTTGGCAGGAAATTTCAATGGACACTGCAAGGCGCAATGCAACTTCAGGGAATCCACAGGTAGACAGAGACATGTTGATGGGAACAGGGCCTTATGAGGGAGTCCAGGCACAGATTAATTATCATCCTGCAGTGTATGCTCAAATTGCTGTGGCTGCTATTAAAGCATGGAAAACCCTACAAGGATCAGGAGATTTACAAGGACAGTTGTCAAAAGTTACCCAAGGAAGTAATGAGCCCTATGCAGACTTTGTTGATAGATTAATTCAAACAGCTTCTAGAATTTTTGGAGATGTTGATCAAGCAATGCCATTAATAAAACAGTTAGCCTATGAACAAGCCAATAAATGGTGCAAAGATGCCATCAGACCATGGAGAAATAAAGACTTGACTACTTATTTAAGAGTCTGCAAAGACATTAATGAGGCCTCTGGAAATAGTGCTGCATTTATTGCTGCACTCGACAGACAAACCTCTGTTCTTGCCACAGCATTAGCACAAAGAGGAGGGAGTAAAAAAGGAGGATCTCCTGGTTCCTGCTTCACATGTGGACAAATGGGACATTTGAGAGCATGTTGCCCTTCCAGGAACAATGGCCAAGGAAAGGGGCCTAAGTTATGTCCTCGGTGTAAAAGAGGAAATCATTGGCTTAGTGAATGTTATTCTGTTAGGGACAATGAAGGGAATCTTTTACCAACTAACCCCAAGTTACAAAAAAACGGGGTGAGGGGCCTGCCCCGGGGCCCACAACAAATATACGGGGTGATTCAACAAGTGCCACGACAGTGGTATCCTCCAACCGAGAAGGGAATGAAGCTCAGGAAAGAAGAGCCACCTCAGGAAGTGCAGGATTGGACATCTGTGCCACCTCCAGACTCGTATTAACCCCTGATATGGGTGTACAAATGGTAGACACAGGTTGGGAAGGAAATATTCCGGCAAATTCAGTAGGATTGCTTCTAGGCAGAAGTTCTTCTACCTTAAGAGGTCTTATAGTCCACCCAGGAGTAATTGATCCTGATTTTCAAGGACAAGTTAGGGCTATGGTTTCTTCACCCAAAGGAATTACAGTCATTTCTCCAGGAGATAGGATAGCACAAATGTTAATTTTACCTAGTCAGCATTCCTTGTGGCCTAGTAAGAAGACAATAAGGGGAAATAACGGATTTGGGTCTACAGGAGGACCCTGGGCTAATTTTACTATGGACCTCCAAGATAGGCCCATAATGCAGTTAATAGTGGGACATAAACCTTTTATAGGATTACTGGACACAGGAGCTGATAAAAGTATAAGTGAAGCAGTTTGGCCCAAAGGTTGGCCTGTAGTTACAGCTAATCAAAACTTACAAGGTTTGGGTGTGGCTCAATCACCTAACCAGAGTGCTGCTTCGCTGTCCTGGAGGGATAATGAAGGCCATTCAGGGATTTTTCAACCATATATCTGTAAAATACCTATTTCCTTATGGGGGAGGGATGTCTTAACTCAAATGAATGCTAAATTAACAACAAATATTAATTCTAAACCTGTGACACATATGATGAAAAAGATGCAATATACAGAAAATCAAGGGTTAGGTCGAGAACAACAGGGATCACTACAACCCTTGCCCTTACCTCCTCCAAAAAATGATTTCAGAGGGCTGGGTTTTATATAGGGGCCACTGTTATTACACCAATTCCAATAGTTTGGAAAAATGATGAGCCACAATGGATTCAACAGTGGCCCCTTACTACAGTAAAGTTAGAAGCGGCTCATAAATTAGTACAAGAACAAGTACAGGCAGGACATTTACAACCTTCCACTTCTCCCTGGAATACTCCTATCTTTGTCACTAAGAAAAAGTCTGGAAAGTGGAGACTATTACATGATTTAAGAGCCATTAATGCACAGATGTTCCCTATGGGTCCTATACAACGGGGATTGCCTTTAGTTACAGCTTTACCTAAAAATTGGCCCACTGTCATTTTAGATTTAAAAGATTGTTTTTTCTCAATCCCATTACATAGAAGGGATTGTTGGCAGTTTGCTTTTACCTTACCTTCTCTCAATCATGCACAGCCTGACCAAAGATTTGAGTGGACTGTGTTGCCTCAAGGCATGACTAATAGTCCCACGTTATGCCAAATATATGTAGATAAAGCCTTAAAACCTACAAGAGACAATTTTCCAGATTTGTTGATTTATCATTATATGGATGATATCCTTATCTGCCACAAAAACAGACAATTCTTGGAAAAGGCTTTACAATTTTTAATTTCCACTCTACAACTGTATGGCTTAAACATTTCTCCAGAAAAGCTACAAATGGGAGAAACTCAAGAATATCTAGGTACTAAGCTTACAGCTACTATGGTAAAGCCTTTAAAATTAACCATTAGAACCGATAAGCTTAAAAATCTAAATGATTTTCAAAAACTCCTTGGAGATATAAATTGGATTAGGCCATATTTAAAGATTACCACAGGAGAGCTGAAACCTCTATTTAATATACTTAAAGGAGACCCTAATCTCCATTCTCCGAGAGTCCTTACTTCGGAAGCACAAAAGGTTCTCACGTTGGTAGAACAGAGATTGCAATCAGATTATACAGAAAGATGTGATCCATCCCAACCTCTAATGTTGATTATTATCCCAGAACAACATAGCCCATATGGAATTCTATGGCAAGGAGGACCTTTACAGAGTATCAATCTCCCAGCATCGCCCACAAAACAGTTACAAACATTTCCTAAGGCAATAGCTCAGTTGATATACAAAGGGTTAGAAGCCTGTATTACCATATTTGGAAGTCACCCTAAGGTCATTATTATTCCCTATACTAAACTACAAATGCAGTGGTTGATTCAGCATGATGATGATTGGGCTATTTTATATTGCTCAACCACAGCAACATTTGATAATCATTATCCTAAACATCCATGGATACAGTTTTGTAAAAATACTCCAATTATATTTCCAAAAATTACAAAGACGCAGCCTTTGCGTCATTGTCAAACAATATTTACTGATGGATCTAAAAATGGAGTGGGAGCAGTAATAGTTGGAGATAAAACTGAAACCATCATTCTCCCTTCCTTGTCTGCCCAAGTAGTGGAGCTTGCTGCAGTAGTCTTAGCTTTTAATATCATGAAAGATCAACCTTTTAATCTGTTATCTGACAGTTATTATATAGTACAATCAATACCTTGTTTAGAAACTGTGCCTTATATTCCCGATGGATCCACAGTTGCTCCTTATTTTCGAACCTTGCGTGCCCTAATTTTAGACCGCAAATACCCCTTTTATGTAGGACATATTAGAGCTCATTCTGGCCTACCAGGACCACTTGCCAAAGCAAATGCTAAGGCTGATAAAGCCACAAAAACCATCTTTGCTTTTACACTATTTGAACAAGCTAAGATGTTTCATTCACAATTTCATGTTAATTCTACTACTCTTAGAAGAAAGTTCAATATTTCTAAAGATGTTGCTAGACAAATTGTTAAAACATGTCAACATTGTGCCACCCTATTGCCAGTACAGTCTGTTGGAGTAAATCCCAGAGGACTGTTACCTAATCATATTTGGCAAATGGATGTAACTCATATTCCTGAATTCGGTACTGTAAAGTATGTACATGTTTCAGTAGACACCGCTTCAGGAGTAATTATGGCCTCAGCTCACACTGGTGAAAAGGTTAAAGATGTTATACAACATTGTTTACAAGCATTTGCAGCCTGGGGCGTTCCAAAAATCATCAAAACTGATAATGGGCCAGCTTACACATCCAAAAGTTTTCTTCTATTCACAAAAAATTTTGGTATACAACTTATCACAGGAATTCCTTATAATCCTCAAGGACAAGGAATAGTGGAACGCACTCATTTAACATTAAAAAATTGTTTAATAAAACAAAAAGGGGGAATAGGTGCTGACTTTAGAGCACCTAAAGACAAACTAAATTTAGTACTTTTTATTTTAAATTTTTTAAATGTAGACAAAAATGGAAGCACGGCTGCAGAGAGACATGCTAATCCCGCAAGTACTCAAATGTGGGTAAAGTGGAAAGATATTCTCACAGGTACATGGAAAGGTCCAGATCCAGTTCTTTGGTGGGTCCGAGGGTCTGTTTGTGTCTTCCCACAGGATCAGCAAACACCAATTTGGATACCTGAAAGGTTGACCAGACTGGTGCATCAAAGTAACGATGAAGAACATCGTGCTGATAAGCGCCCTGCTAATGATGATGTTGACACTGGTGAAGACACGAGAATTATGGGCGATAGTTAAAGCCTGGCCATATCCTTTACTGTTAACTAATACTTCCTCTCTACTCCCTCCGTTGTTCACCACCAAGATGGCTACAGGATTACCCACCACGTCTTTTGATCCAGATACTCATCTATATAATTTTTCCACTTTCTCCCTCCCTGGAACCTTGTGCTTTGATATACCTGAGGATAATGCTATTAGTAGTAATGACTTTAACCCTTGTATTGTTCTCCAAAAGCAGGTACAGGGTTTCTTTACATCCAGGGATTCTCCTGATGCTCTACCCGAACGCTACGGTATGCTTGGTGGTTACATTGATAATGGTAAATACATAACCGTATCACACGAAAAATGGGAAGGGGCAGCCACCTTGATTACAGGACTTATACCTCACAGATTACCACTTCCCACTAATGGATTTAAAACTCCCAGACTTTTTCCTCCATGTAAACCAAAATTTTCCACACTTCCTACCTGGACAGGTTGTCAAGATGCTGAGCAAGCAGCTCCAGTTCAACATGGATTTTTCTTCACACCAAATTTTACTTCTCAGCGTACTACTGATGACTTTCATGATCATGACGGCAAATTTGGCGGAAGGCGCATTAATCCTTTTGATAATTGGTTGCTATTTACCTCGACTTCAGGATATACTAACTTACAACCCTTTTTTGCTCTTAAAGGAGGTTCTTTCAGACAATGCGAATGGACTTCTAGGAAGTGGACTGGAATTGACAAGAGTGGAGCCAGGACTACTACTAATTGTACTCAAAATCTTTCATTCTTGTCCACCCCAGTCTGTGTGTTCCCTCCTTTTATGTTTTTACTAACTAACACTAATAGCACAAACCTTAATTGCTCTCAATCTAGATGCTACCTTTCTCAATGTTGGAATGCTACCAATTTCTCCCGAGCGGTCATCATGCGAATTCCTACTTTTCTGCCTATGCCAGTTTCTGTTACAGATGATGAATTGCCAGTATTGCTTTCCAGAAATAAGAGGGACTTTGGAATCACCGTAGCAGTCATTACCACCATAGTTGCATCAGCAGCAGCAGCCGCCGCAGCAGCTGTAGCCTTGACGACATCAGTACAGTCAGCAACTAAGCTTAATGAAGTGGTCCAGCAGACAGCTACTGCTCTGTCTACTCAACAAACAGTGGATCAACACCTAAAAGCAGGACTACTTTTGGTGAACCAGCGTGTGGACTTACTTCAAGAACAAATGGACCCTTTACAAGAACTGTTAAGCGTGGGGTGTATTTATCATCTGCCAGGACTGTGCGTTACACCTATAGCTTATCATAATCTTAGTTATGCAGCAAATTTGTCTAAAATCATATCTACTCAGCTACGTGCCAATTGGTCTTATAAATTTGATAATCTTACTGCCATTCTTAGATCACAAATTGTTAGCCTTAATTCTACTAGAGTTAATGTAGCCCCTATATCTGAAATGCAAAATTGGTTATCTTCTTCCTTCAGTTTTGTAAAGCAATGGGCAGGAATGGGAGCATTGTGTGTGCTAATGATTATTACAATTATTCCTCACACGCTTTATCATGCATATACGCCAAGTTCATGCCAGAGATCACATCATTTTCCATCAAGCCATGATGGCCTTAGAGGCTGGCAGCTCTCCTCAAGTCTGGCTGAGCATGCTGGATCGGTAGTCAATGACGGGTAAGGAAGGAGGTAACCACGTACCGACCTAAGACAGGAGCTGTAGCATGCTCTGCAGTTATCCGATGACGGGTAAGGACGATGGTTGACCACTCCGCCTAAGACAGGCACGATCCCGAGCCAGCATTCTTTTAATAAATAAAAAAGGGGGAGCTGTCGGGGTACTGCAGACCCCCAGCCCTTCGGCGTGGCCAAGATGGCGCCTGGCAAGGTGCCAAGGAAGTGCTGAGAACAAAACCAGGTACCTCCAGCAGACTAATTCTCTCTGCCAACAAGTGGCGTTATTTGAAGAAGTTAATGTGATTGGCCATGGGTCCTCGTGGACACTGCATGATTGCTATATCCACACTATTGTGCTCCATTACTGTCCATGCTTTCCCCTCGTGATCTATAAGCTGATTGGTTGTTGTATGTAATGTAAGGCGCTTGCAAGAGCGGCCCGCTGCCGTGGCCAGCCAGAAGTAACTGCTAGCAGAAAATAAAGAACTTGCCCCGATCCGGTTTCGTGTTTCTCTGTGGGCAGGGGATGCGATACTTACTGTTGATTAGGCATAGACTAATCTGTAAGAATTCCAAGTATGTATATATAAAATATCAAGTTTTGAAGATTTTGGGTTGACAAAAGCTTAGAGTTTTTTTGTTTGCTTGTTTGTTTGTTATTTTTGATATGCAGGGGGAAGGGATCCTATCTTCAATTTGTTCTTTTCTTGCTACAATTTGGCTAACAGCAGTGTAGCTAGAAGTCATAAGAAAATCTACATGTAAACACATACTACATTTTTTTAAAATAAGAGATATCAGATTACAAACCTTACAATGAAAACAGGCTTCTCTTTCCAAGTTATATTTACTTTAGGGTAAATTTTATGAGAAAAAAATGCCTTACTCTAAGCTTAGTATTTTATTTCACTCAAATTTGTACTGAGGGAGAAAATGCTATGCTGGAAAACCTTGAGTAAATTTTCAAGGATTTCTATTGTTCTGATAAAATTTCTACTCATATTCAGAAATCTGAATGTTTCTTTTTTTAGTCACTAGTCTCTTGGAGAAGTTTCTCCAGATTGTTTTCCTTTTCATGCTTTTGTACTAAGAAAATCATTTCTAGGTCATAGTGCTACAGAATGAAAGTGTACTGATAAAAGAACTGAAAAGAATGTTGAAATAAAAGTTAATTAAGATTTCTTTTAATTATTCATATTCAATGCCCAAGGAAACAAATTATATAGTAAGGCCACTCATATATGCTGATCTGGTATTGCTTAGGCTGTAAATTTAGAAATGAGAACAGGTACGTGCAGAATTCAGAATTTCATGGAGAAATTTTTTTATTTTCTTAAAACAGTTGGCATAATGTATATTAGAAGTATATTAAGACCCCTGAGATGTTCCTAAAAAGAAGAAACCTATAAAGTTCTATGCCACCCACACGTATCTGACCCAAACTTTTTTTTGAAAGAATATGAGGATCTTGCAAAAGAGAGTTTGGTAAATGCCAAATCAGTTAATTCCAAAAGATCCCACCACATGCAACAGAAATGGCACTTCAGATATGTGACCTGTTCAATGCATTATTTACTCTTCCATGAGCTCCATACCTAAGACCCTAAATGTATCACCATCAAATGTTGTCTTCAAAATATAAGACTGAAATCTCTGACTTTATTTTGCAAATTTATTCTACTCTCTTTTGTAATACATTCTTATTGATATTTCTAGGAAGAAATTAGTATATTTTGATGTCAATGACCAGATAACAACTGTCTTTTACTAGGGATATACAAAGCTTGAGGGTCATCACAGAGCACAGCAAAAATAAATAAATAAGACTTTGTAGACTTTATGTCAGAACTACTGAGTTCTGCCTTACTAAACAAAACAGTCATAAGCAACAACTAAATAATTAACTCTGGACTTATTTTGATATTTTTTCCCTCCAGACTGGTGATGGATTCCAGGGGCACTCTACCATAGAGCTACATCCCCAACACTTTCTATATTTATTTTGAGATAGGGTCTTGCTAACTGGCTCAAACTAGATTCTATGGCCTGAGCCTTCCAAGTTAGTGGAATTTACAGGCATTTATCACTGAACCTGGCCCAATAATACTTTATTTGTAAAAGCAAGAGGTGGGCCTACTGACTCATTTTAAAGTAATTTGTAATGCAATCAAGCATTTTGGTTGAACTAAAAACAATATTTGCAAATAAACACTTTACAAAGAGGAATGTAGAGATTACATAAAGATTCTTCCTAACACACATTATAATGTTTAGCCTTGGATTGTGGTTTGAGTTCTTTATAATTTGTGGATGCCTGACTGACCACCATAGTGATTTTCAAATAACTTTTTGTTCATATCATTTACCTTTTTGGATGATAGAAAAGAGCCCTGTTTTCCAATAAAAAATAATTTTCTCAAAAGTAGAATAGATCAGATCTTCCTGTAAGTAATACATACAGGAGGAGTATGAGTTGAACAACAATAATCTGTGACCAAGCAAAAATATTATGGATATAGACCTTGGAATTGCTCCCAACTTTGCAACAAGTTTTAGAAAACACATTTTTTTTCCATGTGCAACGTATATCCATATGCAAAATTGCAGAGTTTATCATCTCTAGAAAATCATCTTGGTAATGCATTTGGAACTCTCTGATCTATGATGAAACAGTTTGTTCATCTCACTTAGCAAAACTAGAATGGATTCATTAATAACATGCAAAAGACTTATCTCACAGTCTCACCATTTTTAAACTCAATTGCTGCACTTGTGTAGTTATAAGAAACAGCACTGTTCGAATGATGCAGAGAGATATTTCAAAAAATTATACAGCAGAAGTTTTGGGTTCAATTGTCTACAGATGGTAGATGATCTATTTTCCTTACTTGCTGCCACATTTTTAATAGTGCCCAGGTATTCCCATGTTAATGAGTAATCTTTCATGTAAGCTTGTGCATAATTTCCCAATATGTTTTCAGTGCATCATTTTCCAGTTGTATCATGTTAGAATTAACATTTTAATTTCCTATTTTTTCAGTACCTGTGTGTTATAAATGTTAACCACTTATACACAACTATAGAGATGTGCAGGCAAATCAAGAAGCCAGCACAGTCCACTTAGAAAATCTTAATCATTTCTTCAGTTGCATGTTAACCATGACAGTTATAGCAAAGGCAATTAGTAATTTCCATTCTGTCTTTAACTAATACTTTGAGATACATTCTTTATTCTCTTATTGTGAAAGAACAAGTTTCCTAAATTGAAATCTGCATACAATGTAGTTATCAGAAAACTTTTGTTACATAAAAACACTTTTAGTGAAATTGGAAAATATTCTTCACGAAGGTGATTTTAGCAAGAAGAGAAAATATTGTGACTTAAGCCACACATTTTAAATAACCTCATAAATTAAAAGCCTGATGTTTGGATCATAAGAATTAGCAACAAATCTCTCTACATCACAGTGGATTGCAGTTGGAAACAGTTTAGTCTTTAGCTTAATATGACTATTTGTTTTATTTTTTCTTTGGTTTATCTATCAAAGATCTCAGCCAAAATTTGGAACTGTATCAGTTAGAAATCCTACTGCCTGACTAGTGCTTGTTTAAAAGAATTCAGAAAATGCAACACTTTGTTATGGTTTTTTCCTTGCTTTTATTTCTTTTCATTTTATTGTTGTTAGAACAAAGTTGAGATGATTTGATATATTGATGGGGATTTTTCTTGGCTTTATTTTTCCCTTTATGCATGCTGACCTGGAAATCCTCCTTTGCCTTAACTGTGATGATCATGACTCAGCTTACACCTTACATTCACATCATTCCTGCTGCGGTCTGTGACCCAACTAACAGGACAGATGAAGTATAGATGCATCATCATGCCCACTTCCTGTTTATTCTTCACAGCTCTGTTTCCCCTCTACATTTCCACCTTTGCTTAAGGCCTGTTTATAATGTTTCAGACCTTTGATATAGACCTGTGCTTATATTAAATTAAGTGATATGTTTGGCCTTTCCCATGTGCACCTTTATATTCATGCACTAAGTACAACTCCACTGCATATTTTCATTGTGCGTTTGGTCTGTTGGTATGTTCCTTTCTAGCCTAATGTGATATGGAAGTGAAATTTGCTGGACTTGAAATAGCAATGACATTAATTGACAGGATTTCAAAGTTCATAAAGATGTATTTCCAGTTTTCCTAATTAATCTAAAAAGGTACTGTTAAAATGAAACTTGAGTGGGCTTTAGTTTCATAGTGAGACCTGTGGGATGGAGAAGGTACCCATATTTCTTCCTAGAAATTTAGGATGAGTTTTGACCCTGACATCTTCTGACTTCAGTTTCCTCATTTATAAACCAGTATTAACATACTTCATGTTATATTAAATGAAAGTTCCATAAGATTCTTAGCATATGAGAGGTGTTCAAAAAGACCATCTTTCTTCCTTACTAAGCAAGCATTTATAAAATTGATCAGCATACTTTAAATGCCTGTATAATTGATAGTATCATTTAATCAGTGTATACTGAGTCAAATTATAAGCTAGAATTTGATTCCACCAGGTTGTCTTCTTAACTGTGAAGAAGGATCTTTTCAAATAGTGCAATGGTAGAAATTACCTGACAAAGCACAATATTATGATATCAAGAGGTCTTTTAAAAATAATAGCTGAGAAAATTTATCCCCTTTTTTTGCCATAGTCTAAAAAACTTCAACAGAGATATTTAGGAGCAATGCCTTTATGTTTGTGTTTCTCTTCATGTTGTGCAGGGAATCACCTAAGATGTTAGATATGAATTCCTCAGATCTAACCCAGATCTTTGATCTGGAATTGGTAGAGAACCTACCCATATGTGTGTTTCAGTACTTCCCCAAATGATTCTTATAATCAGCAAATCTATATCCCAGAATAGATTAAACAGAATGCCACAATTCATGTAAGCTTTTTTATTAAAGCACTTCATTGAGGAAATATTGCATGTTTACTAAATGAGAACCTGAAGATACCAGGATCCCTACTCTCTCTTAAGCCCCTCCCCCAGTCTTCATTACATATCAGGGGCCACATGTGCATAGCTCTTAGGCCACATGAACATCATTTCCCATATCCAAATACAGTTTGCTGAACTCCTTTCACATTGTTGGAGTCTTTGAAATATTGACACTTCTAGCAAGCATACTTTTTGATAGGAGAATGAATGGCAAATTTGAGGGCATAGAAAAGATTCTAAGGAAGTTTTCAAGAAGAAGTTAGCACTTTCTTCAGCTGTCATATCCTTTCTTCCACACAATTAGTTTTTAGAAGCTAAGCATGCACTAGACTGTGATCTAAAGCACAAATTCTGGAAGAAAATTTTGAGGGAAAATAGATAGTGATTTTAATGCTTCAAAACTCAGTTTCAGACAAATTGTTGGAAATGTCCACTCTTAACTAAGTCATTCTCAAAAATCAGCAATTTTAGAAGCAACTGCCCAGATCCCCTTTACTGATTAATCCTCTTTATAGGAAAGCTGCACACCATTGATAACTTAGTATTGACAAATTCTTTCCTCATTTTATTACTTGACCATGATTGAGAAACCCAAATGGAAAAGAAAGTCTTTCATCAATATAGTAATAGCAGTAATAATTCTCTTGGAATTTTAATGTCTAAATATTAAATGATAAGTCTTTGATAGATCATCTTATTTGTGAGTATCATCCAAATCAATAAATAAGAACAATGAATGGCATGAAATCAGAACAAAAACAAAAAAGTAGATTCATTTTTAGAGGTGATATGTTTATATATCTCAAAAAATTCAGTCTTTCAGTGTTATATGAGTAGTATATTTCTGATAAGTACTTGTAAGCCAAACATGGCTCTGTATGCCCTGTAGTGGAAAAGGGAGACAAAGGAAGAGTTATAAATTAAAAAATATAATCAAGTTACAAATAATACATAAAGTGTGAATGTAGGTTATTCCAGGAGTAGTAATTAACTTTACATTCCCAGGAAGAAAAGCAGTGATGTGTAATTTAAAATCTTGGAGATCATCTGTGATTATGTGTAATGTTAAGGTACAACTGAAAAAAACTAAATAAGACTGTAAGGAATTCCATATCTCTAAGTAACAAGATGTGAATAAATTGTCTCATAATCTCTAAAACCATAAGACTGCTATTTATAAGATAAATAAGAGAAAGACCTCTGCAAAGGTAAAGGATAAAAGTAAAATTATAAAAATTAATTAAAATAGATGACTAACCCCATAATTTCATAAAAATGCTGTTACAAGTGACTGAGGTCTGCTCAGTTGAAATTTTAGATTATCTGTAGGGGCCAGTGCTATTTGAAACACACCTGGAGAATCTGAATTCTTCCATATGTCCACAGTTTCCTTTTTATTCTCTGCTTTTATCTCTTCTTTCCTCTTCTCAGCAGGTTTCTCAGTCTCATTTGTTTTTTTCCAGTGGTTCCCTTTCTCTTACCCCAACTCTTTCTGTCTTTCTCCCTCAAGCACCAGGAGTGGTAGTATGACACCTGGTTTGTCATTCCTTAGGCATATAGTGAGAACCATGCAATTTGTTGCTTGGGTTTAATTCAAACACTGAAACCAAACATGCTTATTCCCAGGATGAGACCAGGCATATGGTACCACAGATAGCACTACCTTTGCCCGAGTCCCTGACTACACTGTAAGACCCAAGTAGCATGTATGGGTGTCACTACCTATATATATCTGTTTGTGCTCCAGGAAGTCTGTGTCCTTTTAGTCCCAGGCACTCTCCCACCTTAGAAGTTAGAGGCTCTGGCCTGACAGGGCAGTTCCCTTCCCAGAACTTCCTGAATTCCCTTCTTATGCTTCCTCAGTGAGCCTGTGAATTCTCCTCAAGGTATGACCCCATTATTTTTTGTGGTTACTCATTTATTAAATTTAATATGGGCTGTTCTATCAAGTGGGTAAAGGCCATAACACCATTAAGTCTAAGTTCCAAGTGTGCTTCTCCTCTACTCCCATACCTGTACCCAGGTTCCAGAAAGCAAAGCTAGTATATGATTACAAACACTTCTTTGTCTGGTCTTATAGGGCATCTTTTCCACCATTCTGTGGAAATCCTTCAGGTCGGCTCATTGCAACCTCTGACAAGAAGCCTTTCCATATTTTCTCTCATGTTTCCCCAGTCTGGCTCTGTAACTCACCTTTGGCACTTACATGGCTTCTTATATTGTGTTTGGTAGCCAGTTCCCTGCAGGATGAAGGTGCAGTCTTCTTTCTCCCTAATTGCCCTGCAGAGCCTAGTTATGATACCTTGAGCATGCAAGAAACTTAATACAGCGTGTTCCTTTGAAGGCTTTTTCATATGAACAGCATTTTTCTGTGTAAGTCCAGTACTGTGATCAATGTATATAGGTGGTAATGGGTAACATCTGGATGTTTCAGGAAATGATCACTGGTCAAATCCCTCTCACCCCTGGAATGCAACTTCAAGTAGGTCTTGCACTCTGCCTTTTTTTTTTCTCTTTTCATTTTCTCCTTCACCCAGGTTATGAGTCATGAATACAGGTCAAAAAGCTTCTTGGACAAGCTAGGGCCCCTGTCCCCAACCCTCATATCTCCCTGTCATTGTCAACTTTGAGGACATCATGATGGACCTCACTGTGCCCTTAAGAGTCAATAACCCAATAGCCCCGCTCTTATTTTCTGCCACCTGTCTGTTCCCTTACCACCTGTAAACTCCTACTCCTTTCTATGTCCTTCTATGTCCTCTGTATTCAAGTTCAGCCACTTGAAATTCCAGAGTTCCCAGCGTCCAACCTTGTGCCTTCACCCCTGGCTGTTCAGACAACACTTCTAACACTTTTCCTCCCACCTTGAATTTCCTCCACTTCTTCACCTCCCATTTCCCCTCATCCTCTTTCTACTTTTTCCAGTAGGACAATAAAGTCATCACAAGGGATCATTTGAATGTTCTCTTCCCAGGCAACTGTGTCAACTTGCCTGCAAATTCTGGTACTTGTGAGTTGTCATTTCTGTTGCTCATCTGCTTGAAGCAACTTCCCCTGGTCCAGGCCATTTTTTCTGCCTGCTGAAATGCTGTGGCCCCACTTCTTGTCCCTTCTAGGACCTTGTTCCCATAGTCATCTCCTTTTTCTCCTGTATGACCAACCTTTGACCTGCTGGATCATTAGAATTTACATTCAAAGATGCTGCTACTTCTTCTATCTTAATTTTTAAAAATCTCCATCAATTCCTTGCATGCCTCCTGGTTACTCTTCAGAGAGGGCCCCTCTTTGTCTATGTTCCACCTCCTGGTCAGTTTCCCTCCCCCCTCAGCTTGCTGATCCCTCCTCATGAGTCACCCTTTCTTTCTGTGTTCACTTCCTAATTGTCCTCATGCAGGCTCATGGCTTTAAACACCATCTTCTTTTTTTATGGCAACTTCAAAATTTGTCCCAATCTCATATCTCTCCCCTGTATATTCAACTGCGTATTTAATATCTCCTTTGGATGTCAATATATCAAACCTGAGTGGTCTAAAAACTATACTCCTGGTTTCCCCACCCACCATCCAAACCTGTTCCTCCAGCACCCCCTACTTGCTTCAGTAAATGGCACTTTTGTCTCTCATGCAGCTCCTAACAAGCACAAGTGGCTATTATTCTGAAGCTCTCTACATCTAGGTCACTGACCTGTGGCCCCATCATCAAAAGATATCTCAAATTGGACCTCATCTTCCCAACTCAACTGCCACCATTATGTTCCAGTCATCCTAGATTTGTGCTTGAGTTATTGTGATATCCTTAAAATTAATTTCCATGTTATCACCACAGATCCCCTACAGTCTGCTGTGCCACCTGGTGCCAGGGTGGACCTCTTAAAAATAATCCAGATCACCTTCCTCCTCTACTGAGAGTCTTCCTGCAGCTCCCATCTCAAGCAGAGAAAAAGCAGAATCCTAGCTGCAATCTGTAGAGGTTACCCCCAACATTATGTCCCACCACTTTCCCAGATCTCTCCACTCCAGTCCCTCTCAGTGTTTCAGTCTCATCTTGCACCTCAAAAGTATTTCTTACCATTGCCTCTGAGGCTTCATCCTGAGTCACCCTTTTCTTCTTTCAGGTCTCAGTCCAGTGCTATTTTCTCAGTGATTCCTTCTCTGATTCTCATCTTACCAACCACCGTATCCCAGTCCACCTAGTGCCTCTTTTCAGTCAAGGAGAGTGCAGAACATCAGTTCACATACTGTCTACACTATTTGTTTACATTTTTTTCTGTCTTTCTCCATAAAAACATAAGTTCCAGGAGGACACAGGGCTTTGTTTTGTCCATTTTCTCACTGCTATATTCCCAAAATCATGCATGACACATTGTTAGGTCCTCAGAAAACACTTGCCAAATAAATGAACATCACTGCTGATGTTTTCTTCCACATTCAGGGTCAGATTGGCATTAATCAGTGTTATGCAAGGGTTCCCACTGGTACCCTGATGCCAGGCTGTCCACTTGACTCTTCTGACATGACGTCTGAGAATATGTCTTCTCTCTCCAGGTAAGACCACACAGAACAATATGGGCCACATTGTCAGCAGTTCCAGGCACCAGTCGTGCCCCTTATGGCCTTCTGGACTTGTCCTGTTCAGACTTCTGGGAGAATTTTTGCAGATAGTTTAGTAGTCAACATCAGGACTAGACTTCAAGTCAGTGCCTGAGTACATCTTGTTCTAGGCCCAGCTTGCTGCCCTTGTTTAACATTGAGCACTGGGCCAAAACTGACTTGGTCCCAGTCATTTTGAAAACCAACCAAATTCTACATTTGATAATCATTCCCTTTCTTCTGAACTTTTTAAATCATACTAGATTTCACAACTGAAACTTTAAATGACAGAGTTGAATGAACTCCATTGCTTGGTCATTAAAACAAGTACTCAGAGCTGGTACTATGAGTCAAGATTGGACATCTGCAAGGAGTGTGTACCATATCTCAACAGCCTCATCTCTAGTCTCTGTAATATTTTAACATGTTCATCATCTTTATTAATATGGTCAAACTTATTAGTCAAAGCTTACTCTTAAATGCACATATTGAAGTTTATTCACTATAAATGAAAGTATGCACAGTATTCTCTAAACAAAACACATGCAAAAGGAAAAATTGCCTTTGAATAAAAAATTTTTTATACAGAAAAAAGTATAAAAGTTTACATCATTAGAAAACTAGCAATAAAATAACAAGGTAGAGGGAAAATATTACAAAACAACTCTTTTGCCAAGGAGTTTGTAAATTGTGCTGTTAAATTCATAGATGTGGGTGAGAAAAGAAAAAAAAAAGAATGACTACCGGTTACAATTGTACTTTGTCACAGATTGTTCAAAGCTTATTGATAGCTCCTAACCACAGGCACATGTTTCCAAAAAAAATGAAGGCCATGACCATTTTAGGAAGGGCAAGTGGTGCAAAGCACATATGCGAAAGGCAAGCACTGTTTATATCTAGAGGGAGCCCAGAGCCAAGAACATGCTCACCCAATTGTCTGAGACATGTGTCTTATTTCATCTCCACTTTGAGGATATGTTGCTGTTTTTCCAGAGAAAGCCTAACCCCAAACACCCAAAGCCACCAGAAGGTTGGTCATGAGTGAGCTTCTTATTTTTTTGAATCACTGTGCCATTTTGCAAATGATTGCTATCAACCATGTTGAAATTGAGCAATGCAGAGAGAGAACATCATGTTTTCTTGACTTGCAAAGGAAAATGAGTTAAAAGTAAGTACTAAAGAATGATAATATGGAGCTTACAATGGCTGCATAACAATATACTTTCCTGTGTCCCAACAGGGAACAAAAAGGCAAGGGTGACCACCTCTCTTTTTCCCAAAGTAGAAGAGTCATGAGCACAGGTAAAATGGTGAATAGAGATAACCAGTTATTCACTCAACAGAAGCAAATGTGACTACTAACAGGACATACTCACTGTTACTAAGTATTTATTATGTACAGATTGTATCTTACTATTTTTTAATGTTTAAAATTTTTAACTAAAGATTTTCTAAACATTTTCTTTCCCAATCTTTGCATTTCCTAAAATAATTTATTTATCAGAAGAAAAGAAAAGAAAAGAAAAAATCTTACATCATTTATGTATTAAAAATATATTTGGAGAACTGGTAAATCCTAACTTAGTGAGATAAATGAAATGACATCCAATATGTGAAAAATTGGAAAAATATAACCTATGTTATTTTTACAAAAATGTATGATCTTAAATTTAAATTGGATGCAAAATCAAATTTGAAAATCATTTGACTTTTTCCATTTCTGAATTCAAAATATTTCTTTTACCTGATTTTTTTAAATTTTAATTCTTTTTTGATCACATACCCATTTCAGTTTTAGATTTTTCTTAGCAATTTATTTAACATAATTGTTTCATCTAAGATGGCTATCTGGTTGTATATTCCCATAGTTTGTTGGATATTTCAGGTGTATAATGGCCATAAAAATAATTAACATTAATACTTTCAACATCTTACTAGACAACTAGCTAAGGGATATTCATTCAACCAAAATAGCAGGACATCTCTTGATCTCATCAGAAGTAAAAATGACCTATAAAGGTTTATCCAGAAGGGTTTTTACTTAAGTTGTGCTGTCATTATGACTGTCCCTTCTTTTAAGTGTGCCTCTGTGGTAGAATTTCAGATAAACATGACCTTGGATCTTTCTCTTGGCACGTCTCTCACCTCATCTTGACCAGCTTTCTCAGGTCAGGCTATAGCCATGTTTAGCATGCAAGTTTTCTTGCAAAAAATCTTAATATGAGTGTGTTCAGGAAGAAGTGTGATCTGCATGTTCCCAAAGGAATGAAGGCCCAAATAGACAATTGTAGCTAGACACCCCCTATTTCTCAGCCATGACTCACATTAGAATTTGCCCAGTATGCCGTGCACAAAGGCATAGATGTGGTGAGAGTTCAGTTGTCAGGAATGAAGAATTCCTAAGTGAAAACCCCAACAGAAGGAGAGGAAAAACTGATTCAATCTTTTTTTTTAATTTTATATATATTTTTACTTTTTGATGGACCTTTATCTCTATGTGGTGCTGAGAATCAAACACAGTGCCTCACACATGCTAGGCATTTGTCCTACCACTGAGCCACAATCCCAGCTCCTGATTTAATCTTAATAATATTTTTTAACAACAAAAGCCAAAAGGAAAGTCTAATGTGAGAAGATTGTACATGAAATACTTTTGTCAACCTAGTATGAGGTAGCATTGTAGCTCAGACACCAAGCATTGTCCCATCCTGGTTCAACAAGGAGAAGTCCTGAAAGAATGATTTCTGTTTAGTAAATTGAACATTGCATCCCTAATATTTTCTTGGTGAACTCATTTAGCAGAGGAAATGGATGTTTTGTCAAACATGGATTTAATTTTCCATCACATTATACCTTAAACAGGACAAATGATGTGTTGGAAATGGGAAGCCAGGAGAGCTGAGATGTAGCTGCCACTCATAAGTCCTTGGTTATCTCATTTAAACAGATATGAAATGTGGGTCCCAAAGGCGTGATCACCAACTGCTTCTCACTTTGTGAATAAATTGATTAGAAGGAGTCTTTTGCCTACCAGATGTTATCTAGATTTTGATTTCCAAAGGCAAGGGGAAAAATTATTGCTGGTAGAATGCATGGTAAATGAGCTCATCTTCTTTTCCACATGTTTGGGCTAATATGTTATGAAATTAGTGCTTCATTTATGAAAAATAATTGAGGAAAATATTCCAGCAAATCAAATGTGGATAAAGACTTAGGAATAGTTATTGTGTTGTTAACAAGTTTTTAAATGGAAAAGCAGGATCCAAGATAAATAATAAAAATATTTTAAAACTATGTTTGAGAAAAGTCTCTTATAAAAGGATCAGACATGGGTGTGCTGTGATTTAGTAAAATATTAAAGAACAATGTGAACAATTACAGTCCTTTCAGTGCATATGAAAGCTGTATTTTTAAAAAATCAAACTTGTTCCTCTGCTGGCTTTGATAAGTCTTATTACTCTGTTAAATATAGAAAAAAATTAAATGTAACATCTTCATTCCCTTACTCACTTTCTCTCCCATTTCATTTCCTTTCAGCTTTAGGAGCTACCACTCCAAAACCAGTCCCAGAACATGAGAAACAAATAGACCTCATGATTAAAATTGCCAGCACCTTGCTGTTCATTGTTATATTTCTTGGCATTGTGTTGCTAATGAAGAAAAGGTGAGTCCACAGATGTTGCCAAAAATGTAGTTTTCTTCCATTGTTTGCCAGGTTGCTTTATGTGGGAAAATATTCAGTTACTGAGTTGGTGTTGATGACCAGGACACATCTGTGACTCTTATCATTGCTAACATTTTTCATAAAACAGTATTCAAGTTTATGGGACAGAAATTTAGGAGTAAATGGATCTGATTTTGTATGAATAGACAAAACATATTATGCCCAAATAGTGTAAGAATTATATGCCTTATAATACATAAAGCTCTAAAAATCTTAGAAGTAATTTCCCTGGTGGGGAACTGGTAGTAATTAATACAACATGCTAGTATATTTGGTGTTCTCAAGGGTATAATAAAGCACTTTCCTCATTATTGTATAAGGAACATGAGCCCATGTTTTGTGCAGGCCTCATGAAAGAGTGTTTGTTAATCAGCACAGTACCCCTTGAGAAAAGAGAATATCAAAGAACAGCCCCAAAGAAAAACAGCAGAGCATCAACACTTACAAGACAAGTTAGAGTGCAAGTTAAATGTTATAATATGACCCTGTCTACCCAAGGGGTGATTTGGGGGAATTGATAAATAGATCTGGCTATACTAAGCAATTCTTACTTTCCATACTTGGAAATTTTTGTTCTGTAAAAACAAGTAAAACCATACTTAGCAGCATTTCCTATTAGTGCCTGTGCTTAGTGACACAAACAAGTCAGGTCAGGAAGGTACTGTTTTCCAACAAAAGATATTAGTCCATTTATAAAGCAAATAAGAAGAATTAATTATGATTTTGAAAGTAAACCTAAAGACCAAAGCAAAGAGAGATGGACTTGGGATTTTATAACATAAGAATAGGTAGGATTTGGGCATGGTGGTGCACATCTTTAATTCTAATTCTAGGGACTCAGAAGAGCAGCAGTAGGATCACAAGCTTGAGGTGAGCCTTAACAATTTAGCAAGATCCTGTCTAAAAGAATAAAAGAGATGGGGATAAACTCAGTGGTAGAGCATCCTGGCATTTAAATCCCTGTATCACACACACACACACACAAACACACACACATACACACACACACACACACACACAATTGATCTGATATTAATTTGATAAAAGAAATTATAAACTAAGTAGTATAAGTAAAATATAACAGAGTGTAGAGGAGTGTTTGGCTCAGAAATCATAATGCAATAAGTAGAGAGATGAAATATGTCCAGGGAAAGGGCAATTTGTTGTCTCATTAAAATAAAAAATGACTTGCTACCTGAAAATGAACACACTTTCTTGTTAAAAATATTTGTCTTATGATTGCCTGACACTGTTTGCATCATACCTTCTACTACTGCTTTCATTCAAAAGAAGCTATTAACATCACATCCTTCCTGAATGTGCCCAGTGTATGAAAGTTTTAATTAAATTTACAAATACAGACTTATAATTAATTTTAACACAGGCCATCATGCATTTGTTTCTCTTCCAGTCCCTGTGCTTTGTAGAAAAGGTCCCCTTATCTGAATTAGTGAACTCAATATCACTTTCCATTAGCATGGCTGATTGGCTCCATGCATCTTCTCTCAGACACTGTTTACATGCTAATGCCCTCACAAATAGACTCTGTTCCAACTGGTTTGCTATAGGACTCCAGAGCAGTAAATCCAGGCAGTGGAAGGTGCTGTCTTCTGCTTTCTGCCTCACTGCCTTTGTGAATTCTCTAGATTAAGCTCTGTAATTAGACTGCAGAGTAAGTAAGAAAATTTTAACACATGCAAATAGAGCAAAAGGATTTATTACTAATTATGGTTCCTGTACCATAGTCAAGAAAAATTAATTTTTAATATTATTTGACTTTTCACTAACCCATAGGAGTCTAAAGAAGTGATATTTGTGCTTTAAAAAAGACTCCTACAACAGAAGTTAATCAATATTCTACAACTGGAAGGAATTCAAGATAAAAGCTGTATATTTGAAGATTTGGAGAAAAATTGGGGAGGGGACTGTTAAATTTCTATAGAAACTTTAGTGTGTAATAACTTTGTTTTTATTTTTGTTTTGTTTCCAGAAGATGCAGATGTTTAATAAAACATTGCTATAGTATAATCACACTGGCAATTTATAAATAACAACTTCCCAGCTTCCAGCATTTACAACCAGGAATTTAAATAGACAGTATATAATTTTCATGTTTTAAATTTTTACCTATGAATGTCTTAGGCCAAGTTTTAGTGCCATGAACTCCAACTGTTAATATTCAGCTCCTGTGAAGGAAAGTGCCTTCAGGATGGTAGCCTAACTTTGCATTCTGAGTCAAGTGAGGATCTCAAAGGTAACTTTGTTGGTTACACATAGTAAAGAATTATAATTGCAAGGATTTCTACTTTGAAACTAGTATAGGTTTTAGCAGGGAGATTGTGTCTCAGGCAAAGAATTGGGTTTTATTACTGAAGATGAAAAACAGACTTATTCGTGAGTGGTTCATGCATTTCTCTTCTGTTTTCTTACTTTTTTCTCATTCCTCAGAGGCTGAAGACTAGAGGACAAACAAGCATTCCTATGACTATAAAAGGGGGAGGCAGCATTTTAAACATTAAGGGCTTTGCAAGTTAATTAAGAGAAGCAATATTCACAAAGTATTAAAAAATAAAGATTTAGTTCATTCAGGGGCAAACTGGGAAATTTAAAAATTTATGTTTTCATTGTTAAGAGTTTCCTGAGGGGAAATCCATTCAGTATTTTGAGCAACTAAGAATTGCTTATTATATGAAGTATATTGAAGAGAGAAAGAAGACTTAATCTAGACATAATCTAGAAGTTTTTTTGGTAAGCAAGCTAACAAGGGAGCCTGCATATTCTCTGTCTGTTTCATTCTCTAAAAATAGGTCAAATAAGAATCTATCCTCAGTGATTTCAGTGATGTGCCTGGAGGCAGGGAGTTGAATCTTTTTGGATCTGGTACTTCTGAAGTTCTTTCCACTTCTTTAATTCCATAATTAAACAGTAAACACAAACTATGTGACTTTCCTTTATTCAGAAGTTCACTGTATCAAAAGAAGTATGTGTCTAGGATTTAGTACTCCCATTATGTAGAACATTGCTATTGATCATTAGTTTTACCCCATAAAGCTCTCTGTTAATAAAGGGAACCAACAGGATGATAATTTGTGACTTATTTTGAATGTCCAAATGACTGATAAAGAAAGATCATGTGAACATTTGCTATAGCATACCCAGTGGTTACATTAAGGATTTTGCTCTGATTTGCACAGTACCAACAACCAGACAGGGAAAACAAATTTCAAGGTTAGTCACTTTCTGAAAGATAAGTCAACCTTGGTAAAACAATTACTGCAGTAGGATGTAATTCTCTATCAGTCTTGTAAGTCCATATAGACTTGACTGATAATATAGTTCACTTGAAAGCCCTGTTGATATTTGTAGTCATAATTACTATGGATCAGATTAAAAAGTACATTTTTTTCATTTTTTTGTTTTATTTATTTTGATTCATTGTACACAAATGGGGAACAACTTTTTTCTCTGGTTGTGCATGAAGTAGAGTTGTACCATTTGTGTAATCATACATGTACATAGGGTAATGATGTTGCCTCATTCTGTTATTTTTCCTTCCCCCATCTACACCTGTCTTCTTCCTGTATTCAATCCATCCTTCTTCCATTCTTACCTCCCTCGCACCCCCCATTATGTATCATCAGCTGCTTATCAGAGAGATCATTTGGCCTTTGGTTTTTTGGGATTGCTCATCTCAGTTAGCATGATATTCTCCAACTCCATCCATTCACCTGAAAATGTCACAAATTTATTCTTCTTTATGACTGAGTAATATTCCATCATGTATATATACCACAATTTCTTTATCCATTCATCAATTGAAGGGCATCTAGGTTGGTTCCACAATCTAGCAATTGTGAATTGAGCAGCTATGAACATTGATGTGACTGCATCACTGTAGTATGCTGATTTTAAGTCCTTAGGACAAATGGTGGTCCCATTGTAAGTTTTCTATGGAATCTCCACACTGCTTTCCAGAGTGGCTGCACTAATTCACAACCCCACCAGCAATGTATGAGTGTACCTTTTCCCCCACATCCTCGCCAACACTTATGGTTGCTTGTATTTTTGATAATTGCCATTCTAATTTGGGTGAAATGGAATCTTAGGGTAGTTTTGATTTGCATATCTCATACTACAGAGTAATAATAACAAAAACAGCATGGTATTGGCAACAAAATAGACAGGTAGATCAACTGTACAGGACGGAAGATATGGACACAAGTCCAAATAATTACAGTTTTCTCATACGAGACAAATGTGCCAAAAAACATACAATGGAGAAAAGGTAGCCTGTTCAACAATTGGGACTGGGAAAACTGGAAATCCATATGCAGCACAATGAATCTAAACCCCTATCTTTCACCCTGCACAAAACTCAACTCAAAATGAATCAAGGACATTGGAATCATACCAGAGACCCTGCACCTTATAGAAGAAAAAGTAGGTCCTTCATCATGTCAGCTTAGATTAAGACTTCTTTAAATGACTCCCAAAGCACAAAGAAATAAAAGCAGGAATCAACAATTGGGATAGATTCAAACTAAAAACTTTTTTCTCAGCAAAGGAAACTATCAGCAATGTGAAGAGAGAGCCTAAAGAGTGGGAGAAAATCTTTGCCACACACACTTCAGAGAGAGCACTCATCTCCAGAATCTATAAAGAACTGAAAAAGTTTTATGCCAAGAATACAAATAACCCAATCAAAAAATGGGCTAAGGCAATGAACAGACACTTAACAGAAGAAGATCTACAAGCAATCAACAGATATATGAAAGAATGTTCAACATCTCTAGTAATAAGAGAAATACAAATCAAAACTACCCTAAGATTCCATTTCACCCAAATTAGAATGGCAATTATCAAAAATACAAGCAACCATAAGTGTTGGCGAGGATGTGGGGGAAAAGGTACACTCATACATTGCTGGTGGGGTTGTGAATTAGTGCAGCCACTCTGGAAAGCAGTGTGGAGATTCCGTAGAAAACTTACAATGGGACCACCATTTGTCCCAGCTACACCACTCCTTGGTTTATGCCCTAAGGACTTAAAATCAGCACCTACAGTGATGCAGTCACATCAATGTTCATAGCTGCTCAATTCACAATTGCTAGATTGTGGAACCAACCTAGATGCCCTTCAATTGATGAATGGATAAAGAAACTGTGGTATATATTATTCAATGGAATATAATAATAATTCCATTATTCAATGGAATATAATATAATGGTTGAATAATGGGATATTATTCAACCATAAAGAAAAATAAAATTATGGCATTTACAGGTAAATGGATGGAGTTGGAGAATATGCTAACTGAGATAAGCCAATCCCCAAAATCCAAAGGCCGAATGATCTCTCTGATAAGTAGATGTTGATACATAATGGGGGGTGGGAAAGAGGTAAGAATGGAGGAAGGATGGGTTGTATAAAGGAAAGAGGGGTGGGAGGGGTGAGTAGAAGGGAAAAATAATAGATTGAGACAAACACCATTATCCTATGTACATGTATGATTACAAAAATGCTATGACTCTACTTCATGTACAACCAGAAAAATAAGTTTTACCTCATTTGTTTACAATGAATCAAAATAAATAAATTTTTAAAAAAAGAAAGAGAAAAAAAATTTTGACTTACAGTTGTAGATATTTCAGTCCATGGCTGCTTGACCTCATGACTTGAGGATATGTTAGAGAAAGTCTGGTCACATCACGGCAACCAGGAAGCAGTGAGAAAAATTTTAAAGTTCCAATATCCATTACAAAGGTATACCTCAAATGACCATGAGGTCCACATCTTAAAGGTGCTACCACCTACCAATAGCAACAAACTTAGGCCAATACCTTTAACCTGTGGGCCTTTGAGGAACATTCAAGATCTGAACTCTACCACTCTTTCTTTTTTCCCCGCCCTGCACTGATTTCTGGTTGTATGTTTGATATTTAAATTTAAGAGGCAATTTCTGTGTAAAGCAACATGTGATATATGTTCTTGTATTTTCTTGGCTCTGAACTGGCACTTTTTAATAGACCTGTGTCTCAGACATGGGTCACCCACATCAGCACACATTTTGGGGTGGGTTAAAGTACACTTACTCACATGATGTGACCATTCTTCTATGAGTGGATATTAGAACCTTGGGACAGAACACTGTGCTCTCAATCCACAGCACATAAGTTGGAAAAGCATCCACACTGTTCTCTTGCTAGTTTCAGTGTGTAGCATTTTTTCCTTAGCACAGCAGAAAATGGGTAAGCTCAATAAGATGGTTAAAGTCATACCTACACTTTGAACAACAGAAAGTCTATGATAGGGAGTTTTGAATACGTTCCAACATATAAAATTTTCTAAATAGAATCATCCCTCAATGTGAGAACCACCCCCATACAAATAGCTCCAGAAGCTTCAGTCTCCTCTATAACATAGTGTAGCATTTGCATATAATCTATGCACATTTTTCTGTGTACTATCAGTACATCATATCTAGATTACTTACCATTTGGCATGGTGGTACACACCTGAATCCCAGTAGCTTGGGAGGCTGAGGCAGGAGTATCATGAGTTCAAAGCAGCCTCAGCCACTTAGAAAGGCTCTAAGCAACTTAGAAAGACTGTGTCTCTAAATAAAATATAAAATGGGCTGGGGATATGGCTCAGTGATTGAGTGTACCTGTGTTCAATCCCCAGTATCCAGCCACCCCCCCAAAAAAGATTACTTACACTATCAAATACAGAAAATGGGTAAGCTCAATAGTTTAGGGAATAAAAATGAGCAAAAAAGTTTGTTCATGTTCACTACAGATCCAATATTTTTCCCAAATGCTTTTGCTCTAGGTTGTTTGAATCTGCTGATATGGAATCTGTGCTATGGAACCTGCCGACATGGTGGCCCAACTGTATTTCTCTCCTTTCATTCTTAATAATCCAAGAGTTTGGTCAGACTGTTATTAGGAAGATGCATGGGATAGTAAAAACAAACAAACAAAAATAAGTATGTATATAAAAAGTGCAAAGGTAGGGGACTGGGCATCCAAGAAGGTATTCTTTTGAATGTTAGGCCTGCCATTGTCTCGGCTTACAAGGACAAGGTAGTGTTTGAGCCTACCTTGTAATAGGGATTCTGGAGGTAGAGTGACCAACCCATCTTAGTGTGGGTAAGTGTGGCAGCATTCCTGGGTTGAGCACAGAAGTTTCCTTGAACAGGCACCACCCTCAGGCCAGAGGAGGTAGTGATGGTTTGCCTACAAGTGCTGAGTGCTGAGTAAGGATGGGATTCCAGAGCAGTGGATTAACCTGCATATTGCATCATCCCCAGCCTTTGAGGTTGGGGAGACCCTGGAGGAAGGATGAAGGCAAGTAAGTGATGCTGGAGAGGAAAGGACAGATTGTGAAGAGTTCAGAAGGACAGGCCAGCCTACACTTCCATGGGGGGTGGGTGGTGAGAGAATGATGGAATGGGAATTGAAGGGCACAGATGTTTCAGCCTCTCCCTTGGACTGGTTTGGAGGCTACACAGGGCTAGCAGGCTGCTGCTGTGGGATAGTTAGGTTGTCTCCATGGTGCCACCTTTAATGAAGCAACAGCAGGCTTGGCATAGGTTGGGATGTGGGGGGAGTGATATTCCTTAGGATACTTTGGGGGCAGGAAACCAAATGACCATAAAATTAGTTGAAATAACCACTGGGGTCTAGGGTCTGTTGGCCTGCACCAGGAAAACCTGTGGCCAGTTGTGTACCCTATTGTTTTTCCTGACAGGAACAGGCCTTGGTAAAGTGTTCTGCTTGAAACATGACTCAATCCCAGCTATGTTTTCCTTCCTGCCTGATTTGGCATGTCTCTTCATCCAGTCTGGATCTTTCCTGAGGAAGTATCAGAGACACCTCTTGCTCCATTCTATTTGCTAAATCCCTGGAAGACTCAATATGAAGGACACTTCTAATACCTGTCTTTCTCACATTTCTGTCTGCTAAATTATAAGGCAAATGAAATGATGGGGGATTGGGGCAGTTAGCATGGCTGGAGCTATGTCCAGGTTCCATCTGAAAGTACTGTCACTCTTACCAGACAATAGAGTCCATGTGGTATGTGGGCTTCATTGACTTTTCCCAAATCATATCCTTTGGTTTCTGTAAGCTCAGCTCTGCACCCTTGGACTCTACCGTGGATATTGTCACCAGAACACAGAGGACTCAGCAGTGTCATTTGAGCAAGAGAAGGAATGTGATATCTCTGTAGGACAAGATGTGAAATACATTGGCCCCCAGTATCCAACAAGCCAGGCTCTGCTGTAGAAACAGTCACACTAAGGCTCGAGACAACATGGGGCATTGTGGTTCCATCCACCCAGCCCTTCACTCAGGCTCTCTTCTGAACATCAGCACAGCTTCCGCATGAGCTCTACAGACAACAGTGTAAGTTCTTACAGTGCACAGCAGTCTCCCCTCTATCACAAGTTCACAAAAACTAGGGACTGGCACAGTATCTAGAATTCTGCTTTTCTCCCAACTTTTCTGTCCTATTGTACCGACCTTCTTCCAAGTTCCAGAACCACTTCCTGTTTTTGCAATGAGGAATATTTTGACTTTGATCAGAGGATTAATAATGACTGTTAGGTAGTTCTCAGGAAAGAATATCTGGGCCCCAGGATCAGCCTGGGCAAGGAAATTGAAGACACTGGAAAAAATCTCCTCTACCCAAACTCTCTTATGGCCAGAATTGTCTCCATAGGCCTTGATCTGCCTCTAACTATAATAAAGTGACATTTTTCTGTGTATGGTACTTCTTCACTAGAAAAGCTAGAACATCTGGGGTCCTGTCCAAATTGGAAATGTGTTTGTTGAAATGAGTATATCAAAGGGGACATTGATGAGTGTATGAACTTTGTTTTGTGAGGCTGTAGTTTGTGCAAGGTGCTGAGCTGGGTCTCAGATGGTTGATTTTGTGTCCTCTCAAAGAACTTGTGATCATCTAGAAATACTGGGAGATGTCACTAAGAGGGTGCAGTGGAAAAGACTACCTTGAATGTAGGTTGGTAGGTAGAATAGGCACATGTGAGGACAAAGGTCTTCTTAGGGGTATGCTCTGCTCCTGTACTTGGCAGATACCTACATCTTTATACCTGGCCATGGGATGCTGTCCATGAGGTAGGGGAATTCATCACTCTTTCATTAGACAAAATCCTTTCTTAGGAAATAAAATCCTATTGGTCTTGGTTCTCAGGTAAGCAGAATATGTATTTGTTATATGAACTGATGAATCTAAGCCTTCACCAGAAGAAAACTGCTCTAAATACTGACTTTGCCCTCAATGAACTTAACTTTTGGAAATAGGTGTGGACCAGTGATTATTCAGAAGTACCATCTTATCCTAGTGAGGGTCATCCTAGAGCTGGCTCTCAGCCTGAGAGAGCAGAAGGTTAAATATTTATGAATTTTGTGAGCCAGTGGTGAGCCCTTGCTACCTCCAGACCAGCCAGGAAGGAAGTAGTACACCAAGAAAATTCTCATACTCTGCTCTTCAGGGTTATCTTATTTCATGTGCCAATTTACCAACATGTCACTGGTTTGACCACTGCATTTCTCAAGGCCTCAGTTTTCCTATCTGCTTATCTAGATAATGACACTAGTTTCCCAGGCAAGTTGGGAGGACTAAGTGAGAAAATTCATGGCAAGTGTGTGATAAGTGAGCAGCACATGGGAAGTTCTCAATAAAAGGGACAACTCTGGTTTGTGATTATAAAGGGAAATGCCCTTTCCCATGTTCTAAAGAAGTTTAATTTAGAGGCCAATGATTTTCAAAAGGTCCATTATTTCCAGAAGGAAAAGTACCATTATTGTAGTGAATTCCTGTCATCTCCTAGAAGTTATCAAGCTCAAAATGTATTCCCATATCTCAGAAAACCACAGGGATAATTTCCATGACTGAGACTGGCATCCTGATGATTCCCACCAGAAGGACTGAAAGATCCAATGAGTCACAGCCACTTTGAAGACCCAGTAATCTCAGTCACGGTCAACATGAAAAACCTGTAATGTGCCCTTTTATACAACATTGGCCTGGTCTCCACTCAGTTGATGCCCTCCTCAGACATGGTTTATGTGTGTGTGCCCACCACTCTCTACTCTTTAATCTCTGTGCAACTTTTGCTGGTACAAAACTGCCACAATTCTCTGTGGTACTGCTAGTTGACCAATATTTAAGATTTTAAGATTCTTTTTTTTGTGTGTGTGTGGTGCTGGGGATTGAACCCAGGGTCTTGTGCTTGTGAGGTGAGCACTCTACCAACTGAGCTATCTCCCCAGCCCAAATTTTAAGATTCTTAGGGGGGATAGTTGTTTTGTTATTGAAGTCATGTGTCCTAGACTGTTCTTATATATCAGGAAGACTTCTATTAATTTTAATGCTAAAATTTACATTTTATTCCTCATCACTGTTGGCAACAATCAATATGTGGAAGCAACCTAAGTGTCCATCAATCTTTAAGTGCATGTAGAAAATGTAGTACATGTATGCGATGAAATACTATATAACCTTAGAAAGGAATTCTGTCACTTGCAACTAAAGAACATTATATTAAGTGAAGTAAACCAGGAATAGAAAGGCAAATATTATATGATCTCACTTATATGTGGATTCTAAAACAATTGAACTCATAGAAGTCGAAAACAGGAAGGTGGTTACCAGATGCTGGAGGAGAGGTAGAAAGAATAGCAAAGAAGAGATGTTGATCAAAGGGTGAAAAGTTTCTGTTGAATTTGAGAAATAACTTTAGTGATGTGTTTTACTGCATGTTGACCACAGGTAATAATAATGTCTTGTGTATTTCAGAATTGCTAAAATAGATTTAAAAAATTTTTAACCTCTCAGTCCAAAAAGACGAATTAGTGAGGTGACAGAAATTTTCATTAGCTTGATTTAATCTTCTATAACATATATATAGATCAAAATGTTATACTGTACTCCATAACTACACATAATTATTATTTATCAATTAAAACTAAAATAAAAATTGAACTTTATTCTAATTATAAAAGCCATAGTTTTCTATAGAAATTTAGGAAATAGGTCTCCATTTTAAATTATATTTGTGCTTCAAGTTTGTTTAAATATTGCCATTTAGGTCTATTTTGGTGATGGGATAAGTAGGAAAGAGTTATAGACCAGATACCCACTGTTCAGGAGCCTTTCTGGGAGCGGGCAGGAATGATCTAGAAATTTTCAGGGTATTTATTTTGAGGATAGGGCTGTGTGTTGAATTATTCCTAGAGCTGATTGATGGAAAAAGAGGTGTCATGCAATTTAAACCACTTTTTTTTATCAGTGAATTCTTCCTGTGGGACTCAGCCTTTTCTCCACAGACACCTCACTTCCAAGTGGCAATGAAAACATGACAATTCTTTGCATAAATCTAAACATCAGAATTGCTTTCTATGCATATTATGTGCACCTAGATACTTATTTTTTTAATTTAATTTTATTTTTATAGACTGAATTTTGATTCATTGCACACAAATGGGGTACAACTTTTCATTTCTATAGTTGTACATGATATAGATTCATACCACTTGTGTAATCATAAATGTACATAGGGTAATGATGTTTGTCACATTCCACTATCTTTCCTTCTCCTGCCCACTTCTCTCCCCTCATTTCCCTCTACATAATCCAGATTTCCTCCATTCTTCTCTTACCTCCTGCCCCCTCCCATTATGTATCATCATCCATGTATCAGAGAAAACATTTGGCCTTTGGTTTTGGGGGATTGACTTATTTCACTTAGCATGATAATCTCCAACTCATCCATTTACCTGCAAATGCCATAATTATATTCTTCTTTCTAACTGAATAATATTCCATTGTGTATATATACCACAGTTTCTCTATCCAGTCATCAACTGAAAGGGATCTACATTGGTTTCACATTGTAGCTATTGTGAATTGAGCTGCTATAAACATTGATGTGACTGTGTTACTGTACTATGTGATTTTAAGGTTTTTGGGTATAAATCAGTAGTGGAATAACTGGCTCAAATGGTGGGTCCATTCCAAGTTTTCTTAGGAAGCTCCATACTGCTTTCCAGAGTGGCTGCACCAATTTGCAACTCCACCAGCAATGTATGAGTGTGCCTTTTTCCCCATGTCCATGCCAACACCTACTGTTGCTTGTATTCTTGATAATAGTCATTCTAATTGGAGTGAGATGAAATATTAGGTTGGTTTTGATTTGCATTTCTTTGATTATTAGAGATGCTATAAACTTTTTCATATGTTGGTTGATCACTTATATATCTTCTGTGAAGTGTTTTCCCAGTTCCTTAGCCCATTTATTGATTGGGTGATTTGTATTTTTTGGTGTAGTTTCTTGGGTTCTTTATAGATTCTGGAGATTAGTGCTCTCTCTGAAGTATGTGTGGCAAAGATTTTCTCCCACTCTTTAGGATCTCTCTTCATATTGCTGATAGTTTTCTTTGCTGAGAAAAAGCTTTTTAGTTTGAATGTATCCCAATTATTGATTCATGCTTTTATTTCTTGTGCTTTGGGAGTCATGTTAAGGAAGTCTGATCCTAAGCCAACATGATAAAGATTTGGTCCTAATTTTTCTTCTATAAGGTGCAGGGTCTCTGGTATGACTCCGATGTCCTTGATCCATTTTGAGTTGAGTTTTGTGCAGGGTGAGAGATGAGGGTTTAGTTTCATTGTGCTGCATGTGGATTTCCAGTTTTCCCAGTCCCATTGGTTGAACAGGCTATCTTTTCTCCATTGTATGTTCTTGGCACCTTTGTCTAGTATGAGAAAACTGTATTTATGAGGCTTTGTCTCTGTGTTTTCTGTACCATCAGTCTTCCTGTCTATTTTAGCACCAATACCATGCCGATTTTGCTACTATTTTTCTGTAGTATAGTTGAAGGTCTGGTACTGTGATACCTCTTGCATCACTCTACCTACTAAAGATTGCTGTGGCTATTTTGGGTTTCTTATTCTTCCAAATGAATACCATGATTGCTTTCTCTATTTCTATGAGAAACATCATTGGGATTTTAATTAGAATTGCATTGAATCTGTGTAGCACCTTTGGTAGTATGACTATTTTGATATTATTAATTCTGTCTACCCAAGCACATGGGAGATCTTTCCATCTTCTAAGGTTTTCTTTAATTTCTTTCTTTAGTGTTCTGTAGTTCTCATTGTAGAGGTCTTTCACCTCTTTTGTTAAATTGATTATGAAGAATTTATTTTTTGAGGCTGTTTTTAATGGAGTAGTTTTCCTAATTACTCTTTCAGAGGATTCATCACTTATGAATAGTAATGCATTAGATTTATTCTTGTTGATTTTATATCCTGCTACTTTGTGTAATTTAGTTATTAATTCTAGAAGTTTTCTGGTGTAGGTTTTGGAATATTTAAATATAGAATCATGTTGTTGGTAAGTAGTGACACCTTGAGTTCCTCTTTTCCTGTTTGTACTCCTTTAATTTCTTTAGTCTGTCTAATTGCTCTGGCTAGTGTTTTAAGGATGATCTTGAATAGAAGTGGTGAAAGAGGGCATTCCTGCCATGTTCCAGTTTTTAGCAGAATGCTTTCAGTTTTTCTCCATTTAGAATGATGTTGGCTGTGGGCTTTGCATAGCCTTTAAAATGTTGAGGTATGTTCCTACTATCTCTGATTTTTCTCATGTTTTGAGCATGAAGGGGTGCTACATTTTATCAAATGCTTTTTCTGCATCTATTGAAATAATCATATTATTCTTAATATTAACTATATTGAGGTGGTGAATTGCATTTATTGATTTCCAGATGACAATCCAGTCTTTCATCCCTCGGATGAAACCCACTGGATTGTGGTGTACTGTCTTTTTAATATGTTTTTGTAGGCAATTTGTCAGAATTTTGTCAAGGATTTTTGAGTCTATTTTCATTGGAGTTATAGGTCTGAAGTTTCTTTCCTGATGCATCTTTGTCTGGATTTCGTACCAGGGTGATACTAAACTCATTAAAAAATTTTGGAAGGTTTCTGTCCTTTTCTATTTTATGAAATACTTTGAGGAGTATTGGTATTAGTTCTTCTTTGAAAGTCTTGTAGAACTCAACTGAGAATCCATCTGATCCTGGGCTTTTATTTGTTGGTAGGTTTTTGATGGCTACTTCTATTTCACTCCTTGAAATTGATCTTTTTAAATTGTATATGTCCTCCTGATTCAGTTTTTGAGGATCATATGTAGCTAGAAATTTGTTGACATCTTCGAGACATTCTATTTTGTTGGAGTACAGATTTTCAAAATAGCTTCTAATTATGTTATATATTTCAAGGGTGTTTGTCATGATGTTTCCTTTTTCATCATGAATTTTAGTAATGTGAGTTTTTTCTCTCCTCTTCCTTAGTGTGGCTAAAGGTTTATCAACTTTGATTACTTTTTCAAAGAACCAACTTTTTATTTTGTCAATTTTTAAAATTCTTTTGTTTCAATTTCACTGATTTCAGCTCTGATTTTAATTATTTCCTGTCTTCTGCTACTTTTGGTTTTATCTGTTATTCTTTTACTAGGACTTTGAAATGTAATGTTAGGTCATTTATTTGTTGACTTCTTATTCTTTTACTGAATGCACTCCATACAATGCATTTTTGTCTTAGTACTGCTTTCATAGTGTCCCAGAGATTTCAATATGTTGTATCATTGTTCTTGTTTACCACTAAGAATTTTTTAGTCTCCTCCCTGGTGTCCTCTGTTATCCTTGCATAATTCAATAGTGTATTGTTTAGTCCCCAGGTGTTAGAGTAGTTTCTATTTTTTATTTTATCATTGATTTCTGACTTCATTCCATTATGATCTGATATAATACAAGGTAGTATTATAATACAAGGTAGTAATTTACTAAAGTCTGCTTTGTGTCATAACATATGGTCTGTTTTAGAGAAGGATGCATGTGCTGCTGAGAAGAAAGTGTATTTACTTGTTGATGGATGGAATATTCTATATGTATCAGTGAAGTCTAAATTATTCATTGTGTTATTGAGTTCTATGGTTTATATTTTCAGGTTTCATTTGGAAGATCTATCCAGTGGTGAGAGAGGTGTGTTAAAGTCACCCAGTATTATTGAGTTGTTGTCTATGTGGTTCCTGGAATTGAGAATGATTTGTTTGATATACATGGATGTGCTGTTCTTTGGGGCATAAATATTTATGATTGTTATGTCTTGCTGATTTATGCTTCCCTTAAGCAATATGAAATGTCCTTCTTTATCCCTTCTGACTAACGTTGACTTTAAGTCCACTTTATTTGATATAAGGATGGAAATCCCCACTTTTCCTGAATCCCTGTGTGTGGTATGTTTTTTCCCTTCCTTTCACTTTTTAGTCTGTGGGTCTTTTTCTATGAGATGAGTCTCTAGAAGGCAGCATATTTTTAGGTCTTGTTTTTTAATCCAATCTGTCAGTCTATGCCTTTTGATTGATGAGTTTAAACCATTAACATTCAGGGTTATTATTGAGATATGATTTGTATTTCTGGTCTTTTTGGCTTATTTTTTGGTTTTTTACTTATTGTTGAGATATGATTTATATTCCTTGTCATTTTGGCTTATTTTTGATTTTTAACTTGACTTGGTTTCTCTTTGATTGGCTTTTCCTTAAGGGTAGTTCCTCCCTTTGCTGACTTGCATTGTTGTTTTTCACTTGCTCCTCATAGAATATTTTGCTGAGAATGTTCTGTGGTGCAGGCTTTCTATTTGTAAATTCTTTTAAATTTTGTTTATAATGGAAATATTTTATTTCATCATCAAATTTGAAGGTAAGTTTTGCTGTTAAGATTCTATTAAGATTTTTCTTTGGCATTCATGTTCTTTCAGAGCTTGAAATATGTTGTTCCAGGCCTTTCTAACTTTTATGGTCTGGTCTGAGAAATCTGCTCATATCTGTATTGGTTTCCCCCATATGTAATATGATGCTTTTCTCTTGCTTCCTTTAAAATTCTATCTTTACTTTGTGTTAGGCATTTTCATTATAATGTGCCTTGGTGTGGCTCTGTTGTAATTCTATACATTTGGTGTTCTATAAGCTTCTTGTATTTGATTTTGCATTTAATTCTTCATGTTTGGGAAATTTTGATATTATTTCATTGAATAGATTGTTTATCCCTTTAGTCTGTATTCTTTGTCTTCTTCAATCCGAATAATTCTTAAATTTGTTTTTTTTTTTTCATGATATTTCCTAATTCTTGGCAGTTCCATTCATGATTTCTTACCGTCTTCTCTGTTTGGTCAACTTTATTTTCAAGATTAAATATTTCGTCTTCATTGTCTGAGGTTCTGTCTTCCAAATTATCTAGTCTATTGGTGATGCTTTCTATTGAGTTTTTAATTTGCTTTATTGTTTTCTTCATTTCTAGGATTTCTGGGGATTTTTTCAGAATCTCTGTTTCTTTATTGAAATGATCTTTTGCTTTTTGCATTTGCTCTTTCAACTGTAAAGAGTTGGAGTAATAATTTATTGCCAGCACTTTGCTCTCTTATCTCATATTTTGCTCGACAGATCATTTTAATTATGTACATTCTGATCTCCTTTTCTAACATTTCTTCTACCATGCTGTCACTGGATTCTATTGATATAGCATCTTGGTTTCTTTGGGACACTATCTTTCCTTGTTTATTCATGTTGTTCATGTAACTTCCCCTCTAGCAGTATGGATCTGAGGTATTGAAGTTCCCCCACTTTAGGCTTGTAGTGACCCTGCAGGTTTTCAATACCTCACCTGTAAATGAGCTTTTAGTCTCCCAGTGTCTCAGAATGGGAGCTGCCCCACCTAAAGATGGTGACTTCCACTTCAGGGATAATACAATATGGTTGCACTGGCTTCTGAATGCATTGGTAGATGGGGAGTTGCAGTGCAGGCATCAAGTGGGATGGGGGCGCTGAGGACCTAAAGAAACTCCCAGGCAGTCTGCAGGGCAGTATGGGGTCCTGAAACAGCTCCCCCAGGTACCTTCTTGTGCCCGGTCATGTTGGCAGGAAAATAAAGGTAGGTCCATGTCTTCCAGGACTTCTGTTGTCCCACTTACATGGAGAGGTGACCACATGCTCCTTTCCCTATCTGGAAGTTCCCTTGAGGCCTGCTTCACCCTCTGCTAACTGCTGGGTTTCTCCAGGACCAAGTGAACATGCGCTAGACTTCAGTGTTGTGTCAAGGGCAAAAGGTATCTTTGCCAAGAACAATCCAGCCAATGCCCACCTGAACATTGCTACATATGTTACCACATCACTGTACTAAGTTTATTAGCAGGGTTTTTTCTTATTCCTTCACATTATAAATAATGCTGCCATGGGTAAATCTATCTATAATTCAAATTTATTGCTTTAAGAGAGTACCAGAAGTGAAACAACTGCATCAAAGGGTATACACAGGCTTAGTCACTGTTACTTTCCATGAGGAGATACCCATCAACACATGCCACAAACAACATCTGAGCATACTTCTCATACCCTGGTCCTTTGCACAAGATGCATGATTCACCAAGGACTCAGAATTATCCTCAGGCAGGGTTCCATGTTGGAAGTGGTCTTCTCAGTTTGAATGTACCAATCTTTCCTGATAGTTACCTACCACCCCAAAACTAATAAACACAAGACATAGTTTCTAACTTTATTCCTGCTTGTAACCCATCTCTTCCCTGGTCATGCTAGGTGTTTCTCAAGCTCATGCTTAGACACATTGTCTCAATCTTATCTACAGCAGACTCAGAGTCTCTAGGGATCTGTGGTTAACAAAATAATATCTCTCTCTCTCTCTCTCTCTCTCTCTCTCTCTCTCTCTCTCTCTCTCTCTCCCGCAGTAGTAGGGTTTTAAACTGGGGCCTTGCACATACCAGGTAAGCACTGTACTACCAAGTTAGATCTTCTGCTCCAAGAAAGGAATCTTACTGTGTTATTCTCTCACTTTCTCTTTTCAGATAGGCAGCATCATTACATTCGGCTTGTGACTTGCATGCTGGGTAATCTCCCAGATTATGTGGCACCACACATAGCCCCCATTTACTCATTACAGGGCCTGATTCATTTCTGTGCCACTAAAGTTTAAATGGTGTTCTTGCCACCTTTTAAAATGTGAATGCTCTTGGGAAAGGGAATTCACTAAATTATTAGGAACATAAATAGCCTAATATAAATTAATTTATCAGGTCACTCTCTCTCCTCCTTTTATTCCCCTTTTCTCTATATATTAATCAGGATTCACTAGAGCAACAGGACCTTAGGATGTTTGTGTAATTATAAAAAGGGTTTATTATTGAGTCGTGTGATCTGAGACTGGGTTGTTGCACAGCGGCCATCTGTAGGCAGAGAGCCAGAGAAGACAGTAGCTGCTCAGTCCAAGCCTCAGAACAAAAGGGACAATGGCACAGCCCTGTTTGAGCCTCAAGGCCTTACTATAAAGTTCCTGGAGAATTGTTGTTATGAGTTCACATTAAGCATTTGAAGAAGCTGAGGCCTGATGCAACTGCCACAAAAAGAATCAGGCTTGTGCACAATGACAGGCTTCCCCTTTTGCTTTTATGACATCTGGTTCCCAGCCTATTGGTAGGGGCTGCCCCAAATTCAGGGTAGGTCTCCCTCCCATTGACCTACCCACATGCAAATCATCTCTGGAGACACCCTCACTGGTGCGCCCAGAAGTGTGCTTTCCTAATGTTCTAGGTGATCTCATTCCAGTTAAAATGACAACCAAGATTATCTATCATACCCTCTCTCCCTCCTTT